>NW_010269068.1:0-14867 GCF_000690775.1 Eurypyga helias
GGGCTTACTGTATACTTGAGTTAGACTGGACATGATGTGAAATATTGAAACACGGGGCACATGGATGTCATCTTTAATGTAAGTGGCGCTAGGCAGCACGTGTGCAGTTTGTAGTATTTACAAGATGAACGGAAAATGTTATTGAGCTGAATTGTTTCTGTTCTTGCTAATCTACATATGAGAATCTAGGGCTTGCTGACTTTTCTGAAGACTGAGATATTTGTGACACCGTTAGAAGGATACTTAAGGAAGAGAGGAAAACTTGTGTGTTCTTGACAGCGTGTCTGTAAAACTTCCCAGGTAGCTGCTGTTTAGTAGGCTGATCTTGAATGTAAACTTGTGTCAGAACAAAAATGACTCAAACTTGTATTTTATTATCTAAAATCGGTGGTATTTCTGTTTATTTCCTGTCTGGGCTCTAAGGCTTTTTTGCATATGGGGCTCTAGCCATTAATAATGTGTAATTTTGTTACACACAGAGCTCTTTAGCATGTCAAATCCTGTTGCTTAAACTGCCACCACTGTCTTCATATAGATCTTCTAAGAGAAAGATGTCTTTAATTCATTGCTGTTGTTTCTTTTAAATTGCTGTGGATGTGGATTTGATCTAATTAGCATCCATTATAATGAGGACTCTCAACAGCAGTGAGGTTCTGAAGTACGCTGCACATCTGGGGAAGCCCTGCTTGTACAGGAAGCTGCTGCCAGTGGCCAATTTACACAACAGAAGAGGGGTTTAGTATATGAATGACTCTTCCTCGTGCTGGCCTGCTGTTTCCTTCCTAGGATACATGACTCTAAGCTTAATTGCAGCTGCTGATTCATCACCTCGTTACTAGGGTATCAAGTTGGTTTGCTTTAGTAATTCAAGTTTTGAAACAAAACCCAACAGCAACAACAAAAAACCCTCTGCTGCTAATTTAATTTCTTTAGCGTAAAAGGCACCTCTCTAGGTTGGTATTTTATCTCTAGCAGTCATGTAGCTGTTATCAAGACCAAGCATGTGCTTTGTACGGGAAGGACGTGGGTTTGGTTTACATCATTCAATAGGGTTTGAATGAACACCAAAATTATCTTTTTTTAAAATATCCTGGACACATTCCTCTCAAAAGAATGCTGCTAGATCAGTGAAACATCCATTGTATCAGCTATTGCTGATGTTACGATCCAGAGGCTTCCATGAAGCCGCCTCTGAATCTTCTTTTGGAAACTGGTACTTTGTGTTGAAAGTTAATGAAGTGTTTATTTTGATCCTTGAGGGAGAAAGCAACTGGTGTAAAGGGTTTGTGATCGAGCATGGCTTGTAGCAGAAGGCCGTGAGCCATGAGTGTGGACAGTGTGTGTGCTTCCAGACGCTGTGCTTCAGAGCATCTTCTGCAAATTCAGAGTAGTCATGGGGAGCGGGATAGCACCACCACTTCCTTCCTAATGTCTTGTATGATATTTTTTCATGTGGCCAAAATGAGATATTTTCTCTTCCGTTAGTATTTTCTCTGGTTTGGATCCTAAAGTTGACTGGATCTTGCTCACAGGCAGAAGGGGTAGATTCTTCCTCTGTTTTCTTACTAAGTAGCGCTATAAATTTGAACCACAGCAACCAAGAGAATGCAGTATTGATACAGAAATACCTTTGGTAATTTGTGCACCATGTAGGCCTGTTCTGGATTTAAGGAAAAAGATGAAAAACTTGTTAGCCTCCTGTGGTGTTTTTTTTTTTTAATTTTATTTTTTATTTATTTTTATTTTGAGACCATTATTTAATGGGAAATTCAAGTCTTGACACTTCACACTCCTGTTGTTTAAGATGGCATTATTGAGACTATGTTCAGAGTAAATGGTGCTTAGAGTTTGGATTATGTGTTGTCTGTTGTGTAATCTTCTTTGAGAGACAGGGAAGTTGCGAAGAGACAGGACTTGTCCCCTAGAACATCTTTATCTCTCTGCCAGGTTCTGATTTGAGAAAGTTGGTTCTCATAATGCTGTTTACGTTCTCTGCAGTAGAAGGGTTGGCGTCCCTGTGCTTCTCTGGTAGACTGTAACGTGGCATGTCACTGAGCTGAACAGAAGGTGTTTCATTGGCATGTGAATGAGGAGAACGGCGAGATCTGGATTTTCGTTTCCACTCCCTGTTTTCTGATGTGGTCTCTTGGAAGGACACCGGGTCTGTGTTTCCTACTGGTTTTTCCCCCACCTGAGAGCGGTTGTTGTGTAGATGGCTTGCTTTGTCTAGGACTGCCGCAAACCCACAAACTGTTTCTGGAGTGGGCAGAGGAGGTCTAGCCGGTGGCCTGTCCCGGGAACACTCCGTGTTACAGCTCACGAGCAGACCAGCACTGATTTGTGAGCGATGGAAGTTTTCACCTTAATGATAGATAAGTGCTAATTTAAGCAAACGCACCAAGCAAACGCATAAAGAGATGCAAGTGTTAAGGGGAACAATGCAATGTTTCCTGGTTGAAAAGACCTAAAGTAATAAATTGCTTGGGTTGTACCGACACGCACTAATAGGGTTCGGCTAACGAAGCTCAGGCTGGTACACTAACCATTCAGAAGAGCTCATTTTTGTGTAAGCTGTGGTGGAGGGGTGTTAAATTGTGAAATTATGTTTTACCACAAAAGTAGCAAATTGTTTCCACATTATTTATACATAAGTGTAGCACAGTGTAGTCTTGCCACCATTGTTTGTTTTTGCTGACAAGTCTGATAGTTTGTTGCCCAACAACTCAGACAGGTTTTTCTTTGTCTCCTTTTAATTCTGTGCGAGGTATTGTATGTTTGAAATGTTTCCCTTACCAGATTAGTTAGATATGCAGCGATGCTTCCTAAATTGTAAGGATCTGGGAGTGACTGATGTGCTGCTGTTTGAGTTCAAGCAAGGTGGAGGATCCGGCATTGCAGCCGAAGGCACAGCAGTTTTTTTGATTCAGCAGAACAATTCCTGTAGCAGAAGCTGCCCCTTGTGACTAATGCAGGCTTGGGATATTTATAGACGTGCCTATCCACAGCCCTTCTTCACTCCAGCAGGCAGTCACCCAAATACAAAAGTCTTCTGGAATTACAGCAAAAGTCAAAATTAAAATGAGCCCAGCAGTTTGGTTCTGACAAGGCAGCGGAATGCGGGAACGCGTTGGGTAATAAAACGCTTTCCATCCAGGGGAAGTGCAACTTTGGAAGCTGTGGGTAGCTGCACAGTAAATGGGGAGTTCTTACTATGTCATATAGTCAGAATGTTATGTTTTCTATCCAAAACTCATACACTGCAATTTCTGATATTTGCACTATTGTTTTAGCTTAAGGGGTTGTCCTCTCTCCTGCTCCTGTCCTTGGCCAGGCAGGAGAGGAGAATCTGTGTACGGAGGACCTAGCGTAAGCTCTGGAGCTCATCTGTGCTGCAGTACCACCACTTCCATGGCAGAAAACCAGATCTACTCTATTTTGGTTTCCCATCCTAGGTTAGAATGCTAGGAGGCATATTGGCACTAGATTTTTATTACATTTCTAGAGTAAGGTAGCATTTCGTCTTTGAAAATGACGAGCATTCTGTTTCCTTTGCCTGTGTTTCATGACACATCCTTGTAGGCACAACTTAATGCTGAAACTGAGATGGTAAACTTATTCCAAATAAAATACAAAAAGCTAAAGCTCTGTTGAATCCTGTAAGAATATTTTAATCTCTGTAACAGATGTTTTAAAAGACAGAACAAGAACATTACATGGAGCCTGAGTGGTGCAGTATAACAACCAGATTTTAAAAGAAGTTTTGTTTCTGCCGTGGTCACTAGGTATTTTTTTAGAAAAAATTGAACTTGCATACAGTTTCTACTTTATATCTTTACTATTTTCGGTTACAGGACGTCAGAGTCTAACAAATTACTGGATTTTTACAGAAATAGCTGAGTTGACTGTCCTCAATTTAAAAATTGTATATTGTGAAGGATTTCGTGCTTTCAAGTGAAAAGTGTGAACTAACTTGTCATGTTTGTTAAGTTCTAATCATTGAAATGTCATTGGTTTCAGATTATTATCTAACACTAGTTTCAGGTATTGAGTGTATCACATGGTTTTGATTCCTGGAATAATCCTTTTCTTTAAAACAAACAAACAAAACCCAACTAACCAAACAAACAAACCCCCAAAAAACCCAGAACAACATTGAACCACTGTTTTGATCAGGGATTCATGCCCCTTTCCCACCAAGGCAGTAAGAGGGCACTGCACTGGACTCTGATGTTTTGAGCTCTGCCAGTGCTAACAGAAAAGCTGTAGATGAAGTTTTTCTTTTAAAAAAAAAAAAAGAAAGCTTTTCCTACTTATTCTTGTTGGGCTTCCTTGGTAGTTCGTAGACAGCTTTTACGAAATCTGTCAACTTGCCCCGGCAGTAAGACTGCGATACGGCTGAGCATCGTTGTGGTAAAACTGGTGGTTGGACAGATTGAATATAGCTTATCATAATTATTTGTGTGCTGTCCCTTTCCCCTGGAAGCCTTGTCATTTGACTGGGCATGATCCATCTCTGCTGTTGTCCTGTGTCTGGTCACGTATAGCGTGTGTTGCTGTGAATTCCATGATCAGAGGTGGCTTGTGTTGGACACCCCTTTGCGGTGACGGGTGGCACGGGGCTTTTATCAGCTTGCCTTCCTCACGCGAGGAATCCGCGGTTACGGGCTGACTTGCGTGTGTGCTCCTGCCAAGTAAGTGTGTTTGTCATCGTGCTGAGGACTGGTTTGCTCACGTGAATAAAGGCAGCTCTGATGTGATGTGGAGGAGGTGCAGCCCCTAGCTCTGCAGTGGCCCTTTGAGAAGCTGTCTTGGGCTGAAGGCTGAGGCCTACTCACATCCCTGTCTTTGCACTCTTCCTATATTTGTTTAAACACTTCGAATAAATTCTTTTGGGGCAATACTTTAGGTAAAGCTAAATAGCAGAGATCTGGGAGGTTCATCTTTTGTTGGGAAGTTGAGTAGGCTGAGAAAAGGGGAATACATTTCTATATCTGATCTTGTGACAATGGAAAGGATCGGCTCATGTGTTATTTATAAAATTGGTTGATTCTGCTAAGGAAACAATGGACAGCATACCAGAGGGCCCCTGCCTCACAGAATGAT
Organism: Eurypyga helias; assembly: GCF_000690775.1. Taxonomy (NCBI): domain Eukaryota; kingdom Metazoa; phylum Chordata; class Aves; order Eurypygiformes; family Eurypygidae; genus Eurypyga; species Eurypyga helias. The sequence continues at coordinate 5,104 of NW_010269068.1, forward strand.
AGTGGACAACAAAATTAAAGCTAAAGGGATTTTCCTAGTGAGTAGGGAGCTATGCTTTACTTGTCAGTGTTTCTTTTTTTGTGTGTGTGTTGAGTTTTGTCAGATGAGAACAGGTTTTTCTTGCCTTGAGAACTCTGTTGGAGCAGCTTGATATGTAGATAGCTTGCAGTCTGACTAGTATCTCACATGCTCCTTGTTATTTTTTTCCCTCAAAACCAGATTATTTGGCTGGACATAGACAAATTGGGGAAGAACGGAATTTAATACTTCGTCTTCTGTTAGGAAATCAAGATCTGACCAAGTATGTAAGACAGGCATGTAAGAAAGGAGTTACGCAAGATGAAGTTGCATTATTTGCAGAGTGGTTATATGAATGTATTTGGCGTGAGAATTTCTGGTTCTGTTACTCAGACTTAAACAAGAGTAAATAGAAGTTATCGGGATATACTTCTAGTGGCAGAGGAGAAGCAGCCTGTAACTTCTGGCTCTTGTGGATTTTTATAGCACTATATTTTCTTGAGAGAGGAAAGGAGGTAGAAAATGGAATGCTGTTACTAGGTGAGTTTTAAGCTGGTTAGCTGGCTGTGTTGTAGACAGCTAACTACAGTAGCATAAATCGCAGTGTAAACTTACTGCCTCGATATCCAAGTTCGCTTTTGACTCATGTGAAAAGTGAACGAGGATGCAAGCATAGTTGGTGAGTATCTTCTAAAATTCAGAAGTTAAGTGTCCTGGTTACAAACTGGGCTCAGTCTTTTCTGATACGGATGGGAGACAAGCAGATTTTCTTCTTTCCTGTGTGTCTATTGGCTGTCGTGTACAAGTGGGATATCTTCCAAGTAACCTTAGATTTAGATTTAGTTGAGATGAAGCAAGGCTGGAAGCCGTCACCCCCAAATTGTACTTAATTAGTGAATTTATTAAGGTTATTTTTTTCCTTATTCCTTTGTCAAAAAAGGAGATTACAGTTCTAGGTGAAAGGACTCTGTGTCGTCTTTTTTGACAAAGGAATACAGTTCTAGGTGAAAGGACTCTGTCTGGAGCAACTTGAAGTCAAGATACCACCAAGTATCAGATATCTGGGCATTATGACTGTTAAAACCCATATAGATCTGAAAGCTCCTGTGTGTTTTTATTGACATAAAGAGCATGTGCTGGATATAGGGGTCTATATTTTTCTAGACTACGCTAAGTGTAGCTTCCCAGCGTGGATTATTTAATCTTAGACCAGTTAGCTGCATATGTTGCAAATGGTGTAGTACAGTAGCAAAGACCTTAGCATGGATTAATTTCTGGAATATTTGTCCAGCAACCCAAGTGCATTTTGCTGCTTGGGAAGGTCTGTGTGCTGTTATAGCTATAATGCTACCCAAACCCTAGGTGCCTTGAGTTGTCTGTATGAAATATAACTATAGCAGTGACCCCAACAGACATTTATTCTCTTTTAATATGGGGATTTACTTCAGCTATGAGAAGAATATGTTCAGTGTACAAAACCAACTTATTATTTGTATGTCAGTTTTCAGGGAGTGTGTTTTTTCCCTAATGATTTAGAATTAAGGAGGATCCATTCCCAAACCTTGAGTGACTGACTCATAATGACCTTGCGCAAGTTGCTCATCCACCTTGAACTTGAGTTTTCCCGGTTGGAATATGAAGTAAATAGTGGGAGACTTGCTGAAAGTCAAATGTTGCGATTGAGCTGAGGCTTCCTTGCTTTCTGTTTTTTTGCCTTTTCACAAAAAAGTAAAGTTCCATTATTCTTTCAAGTCGGTATTATAAAAATTCACTCTAGATCTGCTACTCCAAGCTGTTGAGATGAAGAGAATTCAAGTTCCAGCCTCCTCTCCAAATGTACACCTCGCTGCATCCTACTGGGTCTACTGCTGATCTCACTTGCTATTTCCGTGTACCATCCCGAAGATCACAGTCTCCTGGGAAGCTGCAGTCTATCCCTCAGAAAAATAAGATTTTGCTGCTACTTATGCAAGCATTAAACAAATATTGTTGTGTTGGGGTTTTTTTTCCCTAAGATCAGCTAACTGTAGACCGTTTAAAAAAGAATTACAACAATTAACTGTGAACATCCTTCTGTCCTTCAGTCAAAGAATGCTGTTCCCAGGAAAGTGCTGTAAAATTCTTCTGATAATTTATGCTGGCTCTACGTACAACCTTCTGCTTGAGTGCCGAGATCTTGAGGTTTCCCCTGTTTATTCTTGGATGAGACACTTTTCCCCAAGGGTTAGTGGACTGCTTCGTGGAGCCTGCAAGTAATATTAAAATAAACGTCTTCGTCTTGAGTTTTGTTAATGAGCCGCTGTTCTGCCATCCGAGAGGGCGGCTGTTCCGTGAACTGCGCTTCAGACGGGTGGTGTTTTGTGGGGATTCTCCTCGTGTGTCCCGCCGAAATGTACAAAAGCATCTTGAACAGGTCAGGGGAGCTGATAGCGCCCTTGAAGAGGGAAAGCTGCTGACCTGAGCAGTGTCTCTGCCCTACGGGTTTGTATTGGCGTAGTGATTCCAGCACAAGCAGAGCGCAACCGCTTTCTTACAGAATGCACCTGAGGGAAGGAAAATTTTATAGTACACCTTTAATGTGTGCATGAATTCTGTTTTCAGATGTTTTTGAGGTCAGTGGAAAGAACTTCTTATTTGAAAGAATTCTGCCAGGAAAGAAGTTGGACAAAGGTTCTCCCAACTGTGGTTGTAAAACTGTTGCTGTACCCTCTGATTGCTTCTAGGTGGCACTGCAAGAAAAAGAGTATGTGCATTCACTAGCTCTGAGAAGCCAACTGTTGAGCTGGCTGGGGCTGTGGTGGTGGTCATAGTGCAGAGGGGAGCAGCTGGTGAATACTCCAGAAGAAAGGAGAAAAGGAATAAACTTACTCTGCTGTGGCAGACTTGGCTGAACTCTGAATTGCATTTCACACAAGTGTAAAACAGTGGTCGCCTAGTGACAAACTGCGTTTGCTTTAGTGCCAAAAATGTGATTGTGTACAGAATTTATATACATAGCTCTTCTCCAAAAATTGCAATCTTGAGAAATGGTTCTTTTTCTCTCTAAATATTTAAATGTGAGACTTCTTTATAAAGCATTCTTACAGAACAATTATACCGTGTGTACGTGGGCCAAGTAAAATACAGGTTTTTATTCTCATAAAAAAAATGGATCTTCACATTCTTTTTTTTTTTTTTTCTATGAATCTTCACATTCTTCTTTTTTTCTTTTTTCATTTTGAAGAGGAAATTCCAATTCACTGCCATTTCTCAACTTTTTATTGCTGTCAAAGTGTATGGCAGCCTTTGGGTTTGTTTGAACGAGGGGGCTCTGATATAGTACATATTTTTGAAAGTTTACCTTAAGAGATTATGGTAAGGAAGTCATCTTGTGATGACTTGTAAAACAGATATTATCAAAGCAAGGATCTAACCTTTTCTTAAACTGTTTTTTCATAACATGTTTTATTCAGACCTAGACAATAGTCTGTTAAGAAATAGAAATCCTGATCTATGAAGCATAAAACTAAATAACTAAAACCTTCCTGTCTTTCAGCAGCTCCATGAGACTGTGAAAAGAAAGCTTGATAGTGCTGCTTCCCCTCAGAATGGAGACCAGCAGAATGGCTATGGCGATGTATTCTCTATGTCCAAGAAGCTGCGTCGTGATGATGGTCTTGGTGGAGTGACTGGTTCTTCCAATGGATTGCCTCCTATGTCTCCACTCCATCATCTTGACAAGAAATCTGGCAGTGGAGATACCTTACAGCTCAATGGAAAACATCCGCTGGGACTCGATGGCATCAGCAAGAAGTGTCTTCCAGATTCCGGCCTCCAAATGAATGGAGGTGGTGATGCTGATGACTCGTTTCCTCTGAGTTTGAACAAAGAACTGAAGCAGGAGCCCGTAGACGATCTTCCCTGTATGATTGCTGGAGCAGGGGGTTCCATATCGCAGAATAACTTGATGCCTGATCTTAATCTTAATGAGCAAGAATGGAAGGAACTTATTGAGGAGCTGAATCGATCAGTGCCTGATGAAGACATGAAGGATCTCTTTAATGAAGACTTTGAAGAGAAAAAAGATGCCGATTCTTCCAACTCAGCTGCACAGACTCCATTGCCGCAAGATATTAACATAAAGACTGAGTTTTCCCCAGCACCCTTTGAACAGGAACAGATGGGATCTCCCCAAGTTCGATCCACTTCATCAGGTTCAGCATTTATTGGTGCTGCTTCGGTACCTGTCAGTGCCGCTTCTCCGGCGGTTGGTAGTTCTCAGGCTATGTTTCAGCCTTCCGGTCAGTCAATGACTGAAAATCCTAATCAGCCCATGATGCAGGCATCAAACCACTCTCAGAACATCCAGAGGCCTCTCCCCAACGTGTTGTTACCTGGGAAAGGTGCAGGAAGTGCCAAAGAAATGTCTTCTGCTCATCAGCTTCAGCAGATTGCTGCCAAGCAGAAGAGAGACCAGATGTTGCAGAACCAGCAACAAGCTTCACAGGTCCACCAAACGAATCAGATGTCTACATGGCAGCAGTCTGGGCCTTCTCACAGTCCACTGGCTGTCCAGTACACCATGGAAAATCCCACCAGCCCATCGGTTTACCAGCCAGACTTCAACAATCAGAAACTCATGATGCCTAATATGGGAAATAAAAGCTCACCGAGAGCTGGAGGCAATTACCACGTGAACATTTTGGGTCATCAGCAAAACAGCTTGAACCAGAACCCTGTCAGTAGTCAAGGCTCTATGCTAGACTACGGGAACACCAAACCTCTTTCACATTACAAAGCAGAATGTGACCAGGGGGTTACAGTACCTGGTCAGAACAAGACTCCCATGTTGGCATACATACAACAGCGCCAGCAGCCACCGCTGTCTCACGTGAGCGATGACCAAAATGGAATGATCCTGTTGAAACCCAAGTCTGGAAACATTGCCTACCGACTGCCGCACAGTCAGGTGAATGTCCTGGGGTTTGTTACCTTGGTTTAGTAGCAGATTTCAGGTTTCGCAAGAAGGTGTTGGATAGGTAAGGCTGGAGTAAGGTTACTTGGTATGGTTTCAAAAGAGTTGCTGCATGATTTTAAAGAAGGAAATGATAATATTCAGTGAGCTGAGGCGAAAATCAAGAGCTCTGTTTTCTGCTGGGGACAGGCTTTAATACTCTGTTCTAGGTCATGTGGTAATGTGTGATTTCCAGCTTAATATACTTTGTGGGCAAGAAACTATGACATGCTTCATAGAAGCTTTTACTTACAAAGATAAATAGATGCTTTGTAACTTCTGCCTAAAATAACTCTTAAAACTGTAGTGTTAAACAGTGTTCTCAAAGAAGCTTTGATTTCTTTACCTTCTTTTTAGTCCCTGACTTGTGTGAGAGTTGGCTTACTATAAAAAGACTTGCCTTTGGTCGCTTCTTTTTTGAAGAGTGATGGAAGTGGAGGCTGAATTCCTGATTTCATGGGTGTTCCTTGGGGTTTTTCAGATCTGGGGATTTGTTACTGGTTAAGTCTCTGGGGATTGGGGAAGCATGGGATAGGTGAGAAATACATCTTTAAGAATGAATAACGGTAATATTTGTCTGCTTGAAGCAATATGCTTCAGGTTTTCCTGTAGAGGAAAATTCCAGATTGTGCTTCTTTGCCTTATATATAACTGATGTTAGGGGTGTGCTGCAGGTGGAAATGTATGTAGTGGAGGGAGGTATAGACTTGTGTATGTGCCTGCAATGTGTGTACTGCTGGCCTGGTTGAGAAAGGAGGTCTGCGTTATGAGGATTAAAGCTCCTCTAGCGAAAGTAGTTGGAGATACAACTCTAGGAATATGTTCCCTCAACAAAACAAAAAACTTGTGAAAAAGATCTGGTTGGTCTGTGATAAAGACCACGCTGATGTGCAGAGTGCCTGCAGTGTACATACTGCTGGCCTCGTTGAGAAAGGTCTGCGTTACGAGGATTAAAGCTCCTCTAGCAAAAGTAATTGGAGATACAACTCTAGGAATATGTTCCCTCAACAAAACAAAAAACTTGTGAAAAAGATCTGGTTGGTCTGTGATAAAGACCACGCTGATGTGCAGATAAAAATCTGAGGTCCAGGTGTGCTTCATAAGGCACAAAAAGAAAATTAATCTCTTTAAAAACCAGCAGAAGGAACAATCTAACGACATTTTGATGGGAAGGGGTGGGGATGATTGTGTGTGTCACATCGCTCCCTCCCTGAAAAACAGGAGGGTGACCTTGCATCTACCCTGCCACGCTTGCCCTGAATTAGCAGAAATACTGATGAACGCTGCTGGCGAATTTCTCAAAAGCTTACACGTGGCACACCTTAGCGCAGCATTGCCTGTTCTTGGTTCATGATTTCTTATGAAACCACAGGGAGTGAGAACTGACAGCCAAACCCATTAGCTGAATTCTGAACTTGAAAGTAGTATTTCTTTGTGTAATTACAGATGAGGCTGATCTGTGCTTAAAAATGATTGTCAAATTTTAAATGGATTTGTCGGTTCCAAGAGGACAGTATCTGATCTTGGATGATAATTGTTCCATGTTATTTTTGCTTATCCCAAGTTCCAATCTCCAAGAAAAGCAAACTTAGAAAAGTTAATAACAGGCTTATCTGTGGTAGTATTTTCTGTGGAATATAGTGATGGTTGGATTGCTTAAAAATACGTCGACTCGTTTTGATCAGTGATAGCCTTCTTCCCCTTCGCCTGCAAATGGTAAATACCCTGATAACTTAAAAAAAGGCAACTTTAGGAGGAGAGGCATAAACACTTGCTGAATTAAATGCTGACAGAAGAGGCAGGATTTAAATAAATATCTTGTTTAATGAAAATTTAAAACACGGTGTTTGGAAAGTGCTACCAGAATGAACTAAAGCTGGTGTGTTGGAGTTGCTGTTTATAACTGGGGCTGTTCCTCTGGCAGAGCAGAGCTATACACACTGCTTTGAGCTGGGCTTTGGGTTTGGGACTGATGTTAAAGCCTCTATTCCTGAATGTTGTGGAGCTTCTGACCTTTAACTCCTAACTCACTTCTGTGTCTGGCACTTCAAACACAGCCAAAACACCATTTATAATGAGCTGAACTGGAAACTATCACACTTCGCCTTTTCTATTAGAAGGTTCACAAGGGAAGAAGCTATTGCATAAAGATGCCAAAATATAAGGAACTGATCTGATTTTTATTAAATAGTGTAAATTGTCAGTTACTGCCTATTTGTACATTTCTGTTTTCTGAGATGTGTTATGATTCCCCTCCATGTGTCAACTTTGTTAATAAAATCTCTTCCTTATCCTGTGAAATGATAAAAATAATACAAATTGTGGTCATTGCCATGAAAGTGCCTTTCCTCATCTGTGTAACTACCGTTTCTAAATTCAGGAGGGCTGACCTCTCTGTGTCTCATGTCACTTTCTGTATATTCTGCAGGATCAAAACCCTTCTCCTAACGTTCCTCGCGTTCCAGTTTCTGTTCCGGGCCCTGGTGTGGGTGCCCCAGCTCCCAACGTCTCCATGGCAGGTAACCACAGCAACCCACCTTTTCTCAGCAATCAGCAGCAAGCAGCGGTGATGAAGCAACACCAAATGCTGATGGACCAGCAGAAGCAGAGGGAGCAGCAACAAAAGCACTTGCTCATGGAGCAACAGAAGCAGCAATTCCTGATGGAGCAGAGACAGCAACATCTTCTGGCTGAGCAGGTGAGAGGGGGACCAGCAGTCTTTGTTTATTTTGCACTGATTTGCTTTGGACTGAAACATCTTGGGGAATAGCTGTCACATTACAAAATAAGGAATGTCAAATGCAGGGTGCTTGGGTATCATAAGTATCATTGATGTTTTATATTTCTATAGAAGTAACCCAAGCACATAGCATTTGATAGCTGAGGCTTATATTTTTTTTGTTGATAAAAGGCAGTGTTGAATGAAAAGAATAAAACAGGTAGACTTGAGTAGTGTGAAAATGCAAGATGGTACCTGCACGGAGTGAAGGTGTCATACCAGCGATGGTACAGCTCTTTGTGAAAGAAGAAAGGCAAATGAAATCAGAACAAAAATAAAAGACAAGGTTGGGGTACTGTTGATGAGTTCTGTAGAGCTTGAAAAACGGAAGCAGTGAGCAAGGGACTCTGTAAGCTCATTCTGCCTTTCTTTCTCCCAGACATCCACAGCAGTTCATGTTTCAAATCTTAAAACATCTTTCACTTGTCTAATTATTTTTCCCAAATAAATATCTGCATCCAACTTGAATCTTATCCTGCCAGAAGAATTTAACTCTGTTGTCCATCAGACTGCAGAAAGCTGCTTTAGCCTCTCTCAGGGAAACAGGTTCTGTGTGTGAACCTTTCTAAGCTTTAAAACTTTCGCAAGTCTCTCAGCTGGGAATTAGCCCAAAGTTATTCCCATCTTCAGTGCTTTTCTGCATTTTTGGAAGTCTGTTCAGGCACTGGCACTGCACAAACAGGGAAATTGCCAGTATCTCGTATGGAGGAAGGGTAAGGTGAATTTACAAAGAAGGTTTGTAAGGCCCAGGGAGAAGGTGGTATTCAGATCTTCTGGAAAATGTGTAACGATCTGTATTGCTGAAAAGTTGTTTCTTTGAAGATAGTGGGTGGAGGGAGATGAGAGTGCTATGGAAAGTGCTGTCTTTGAGGATAATGGGAGGGAAAAAAAGAAGCCAGTGGTTTAATGAAAAAAAAAAAAAAAAACCTAAAACCCTGCATTTATCCCTGGGAATTAGGGAAACAAAAAAAAATTAAATGCTCTGGAGTCTTTCAACTAATAACAGTTGGGAATGTGTAATTTACTTAATTTTTAGCACTGTTAGATAGATCTCGATACTTCTCAACTTTGAAGTTGGGAGTTGTTATCCTGGTAGATAGAACTTCCACTGTAGTAACAGTTTGGAGATTAGAGATGGTGAGAGAAGGTCAGGTAACCTGTGCAGACACCTTAACTTTTATTGCAGCAACTTCCCATCAGGAGCTTTATTTAAGGAAGAAGGAAATGATACAGTCTCCTCTGAACTGAAAACATGAAAGCTTGGGGAGCACATTTTGAGGGGAAGAGGGGTAGTAGAATCTGCAGTATCGTGGAGCTATGGCTGTGCCAAGTCCTAGCTAATGGCTTTCTTGATCGCTTAAACGTGTTGAAATTGAGGGTGAGAGTGAGGTGACAGGAAAGCTCCTTCAGTTCTTGACCCAGTGTAGATGAAAACATAAGAATGTGCTTGGCATTGTTTTAAAGAAAATTGTATGAAGGTTGATAAAGATATTTGGGTAAAAATACAATTTGGGCTGAGGGAATATTGCCGTGGAAATACTGCTTATGTTGATAAATATACTCTCAAACACTGAAGACAAAGAATGCCCAGATCTTCAATAAAATAATATTTTCTGTATGATTTCTGTCATCTATAAACTAAGTAAATCCAGTACTTTTTAGTAAATTATTCAGGTTTTGATACCGTATGTGTTGATATCAAATGTCAAAAATTACTGATGGTTGCTGTCCCAAAATGTTAACAAACAGATACTCTTTTAAAGAAGGTGGGGAGAAAGGAAATATGGGGCGTTGGCATCCTGCTTGTACTTTTGCACCACTGGTCCATGGTGATGATTAGAGCTCTTAGAGCTGTAGCTCAGTAGGTGTCTGTAGCCAACTAATGGACCTAACACGTCAGAACTCTGAACAGTGGGGTGGCGTATTAACGGGGTGATAAATAGTGTATATCCAATCATAGAATCACAGACTGGT
>NW_010269069.1:0-298 GCF_000690775.1 Eurypyga helias
CCTTCAGCAGTCCCACAACAGAAGGTTCCTCTGAGAGACCAGGCAAAACAGACAGCTGCTCACTCTCTAGAGCAGCTATCCCAAAAGCCCACCCTTTCGGGTCCTTAAAATACCCTCTCTTGAGATAGTTTCTGCCAAGGATGCACGGGGCATCTGAGCCAGTCCCAATGGCTTTTGCCACTCATTCCCAGTTGGGCTCACTTCAGTCTCCAACACAGTCAGTTGTTGGGATCCTTCAGTCACTCCAGAAATACTAATGGATTGTATCCCTTTGTAGCTTGATGGCATTAGTGGACTG
>NW_010269069.1:330-2531 GCF_000690775.1 Eurypyga helias
TACCCCTGTGGCTGTGATGTGCCAGGCCACCAAATCCATACAGTCCAGCAAACACGGTTGTCCCTCTCCTCTGCCTGACTGGAGCCAGGGCCCCTCTACTGCTGGTCATAGGATTCTCCATTCACTTTTTGTAAAAACAGATTAGAATTCCTTCCCATGAGATCAGGAATAAGATCAGCCTTTCCACTTTACAGAACTGCTCAGTGGAGACTGGAGCAGTAATTTTCGTGGAAGAACCCCTGCTTGGGATTGGTTTTGTTTGCAACTCATGTACCCGTGCCTCTAGCATAGTAGGTTTTCCATCCCACTTCCTCCTGTCCTTTTCCTGGTCACACAGGTAAAACCATAGGGTGCCTGTAATAACAGCATCTGTTATTAGGAGAATACTTACTCCTAATAACAGATACTGGTCCATACAAGTGGGGAGTAGGACCTATCCTCTTGCTGGACCTTCTGGGACAGCTTCTCCACAGCCAAGATGAGAGAGGAAGAGAGATTTTCTTTGTATTGCCAGAGTTGATCAGCCAATTCAGCCACTGCTGGTCCTTCTCTCCATCTGCCCAGAGAAGCTGTGGATGCCCCATCCCTGGATGTCTTCAAGGCCAGGCTGGATGAGGCTTGGAGCAACCTGGTCTAGTAGAAGGTGTCCCTGCCCGTGGCAGGGGGGTTGGAACTAGATGATCTTTAAGGTCCCTTCCAACCCTAACCATCCTGTGATTCTCCACCTTTCCAGGTCATTAACTGCCAGTGCATTGGCATACGACGATGGTGTGCTTCATACAGACTTCCACCACATGAGTCATGTGCACTGGACTTCATCTGGATTTGTGGGTGACTGCGTGTTGTCCAGGTCACCATAAATAATCTCCAGTACAGCTGATTCCCTCAGGGGCTGGATACCTCTCTCCATGATGGTCCATTTGCCCAGACGACATACATCTTCTTTGGAGGGATACCTTTCTGTCATGCTTGACAGGAGTCGCCTCCGGAGGCTGGGGACTGGTGCTTCTTTTCTAATTGCCTTCTCAGTGCCCCGTTCCCCAGAAAGGGTTCCCAGCTGCTTTTCTTCCCTTCTCTCTAATTCCAGGCCACTGGTGCTGTTGTCCCAGCATCTGAGCAGCCAGGTGGCAATGTGCTCACCTGGTCAACGGCTGAAATCTTTTTGCATACCTCTCAGCTCACTCAGAGACAGTGATTGGGTGGTTTCTGTCTTGTGAATTCTTCCTCCTCCTGTCCTCATGATGGGCCTGCTTTTTCATCATCCCTTACTAAACAAGCTGACTTTTGCCCCCAGGATTTCATCTCATGTATAGGGGTTACTGATACCGGCATGGGTTGGATCCCTGGTTCAGCGCTTGCAGGGGCTGGAGCAGCTGCAGTACCCATTGCGTTGTTTTCCCTCTCGCCTCCCTGACGGTGCTTCATTATATCCTGCAGTGTTGGGTAGGTACTGACCAGGGCCCAGCACAATGGGGTAAGTTGTGCCTTTTTGGGATAACCATGTCATTTTTCTTTCAAACTTTCAATCACTTTATCAGGATCCTGTAGTTGTTTGGGAGTGCAGTTCCAGACTGTGGGAGGTGAGAAGTTCTCTAAGTACCTGCCTGTACTTTCCCACATGCCATGCCACCTGTGATCATCCATCCTTGGGGAAGATCTCCAGATGATTTTTTTAAATAGTTGTTTGACCCTGAACAAAACCTGAAGTTCATTCACATACGTGTGTGCTGGCTTGAACCTCTCGGGGATATTCAGAGTTCTCGAGAGCTGGTATAACTAGCCTGAAGGAGAAAGGGAAGGTGGAAGAGTGGGAGAAGGCATCCTCCTCTGTCTTCCCCGTGGATCGGTTCTCATAGGAGAGAAAGTGAAGGGTGCAATTACTAAAATTTTCTGAGAGATGGTGCCCGGGGTACGGAGTTGACAGCAATACCAAATGCAGATACCAGAGTAATGTCGTGACCAGTAATATTATCATAAGCTGGTGTTACACAGTACAGCAACACGATAATCTTGATCCATCTCCCAGCAGTGATGAATAGCACCGCAGGGAACACATACAGCAAGGAAGGGTTCAATAACACAGCCATGCGAACAGATAGGACAACATTGTGATCAGCGACTATCAAACTGTATTTGTTCCAAGCATTCAATGTAATGAATGCTTGGAACAAGTGTGTTTTATGCTCTGGTCAGATCTGTTG
>NW_010269070.1:0-22926 GCF_000690775.1 Eurypyga helias
ATTTAATTAAAATTTAAAAATAAAACCTTAATGTATAAACTCCTACAGTTCTGAGGTGTTTCCTAGAACACTAGCTTGCTGTCAGATGGCTGCTCCAGATCACAGATAGGCTGGTATTTTCAGCTCCTCTGGCAATTCTTTAATTTTGCGATTTTGTTTCCTTATGATCCTACTGTTGCTTTCCTATCTGACAGTGTGTCACCACAGAGAGATTAGCTGAAATTTCAGACTCCATTGAAGTCTCTTTGTCCTCTCCCACATGACGCATTAGCTGCACATTGCAGTACCCCAAACAAAAAGGGATAACTGGCAACAAAGTGGCCCAGCACCCACTCTGCTGATGCAAATTTCTCCAAACCATGAGTTTTGAAACTCATTACTCTTGGATGTTTGTGCATGTGTGCCTGGATCTTTGTGCACAGTTATAAAAAGGTGCTAAATGAAGAAAAGAAATATTGATTTTTCTCTTCTTCCTTACAATTGGATACTTACAATGCAAACAACCCCTAAAATATGTAGACTTTCTTGCAGAGCTTTAAAGATGCTGCACAGTCAGCAAAGTCCAACAGTTCAACTGCAAAGGTCAGGCAGACACATAGAAAAAGGAAGAAAAATGGCCTAAGACTACCCTCACTTCAGAGCACACAAGCAGATTATTCTGCAAGAGAGGTCACAATTTTAGTTTCTCTACAGCTCTATTTCTACCCCACACAGACAGACAACCAAAGCAGCAGATGCAAGCAAGGATGTGGTTAGGAATAATGCTGAATTCTAGTTTAACACTGATTTTTGTATCACCTAATTTCTGGGCTGCAGTTTGCTCACATATGTACCTCACAGGATTGTTGCAAGGATTAAATCTTTGCAAGGATTAATCTTTAAATTTGGGTCTTGACAAGACCTATATATCATATGTAGAATAGCAGCTATAGTTAAGGTCACTTCACTCTTCAGGCAATAGAAGTTAAAAGATCAGCTGATTAGTATCCAGTAATTATGTTACGTTGCATTTAGAAAAAATCCTCTATTATCCTGGGATAAAATCTGTGCATAATTTGGCATAACTTAAGAAAGCAGACAGGTATTGCAAATAAATATACCTCAGATGATTTCACAGTTAAACAAATAGCAGTCGTAACTTACTCTTCGATTCCCTTTGATGTTCCTCCACACTGAAAATACGTATGTCATTTGATTTTATGGCAGCTATCCTGGAAATGAGTCAGATTCAGCCTTGGTGTTAATAGGTGCAACCTGGCATGAGCCAGCCACGATACAGCTGCTGCCAGGAGAGATGAAGTTGGTTCAAAGCTCTGTCAAACCAGAGAACGTGCCAATTTTACACCTTTATGGTCGGTGTGTGCAGTTCTGCTACCCTACGTAATTCTATACTGCTGTCTTCTTAAATGTGAAGCATTAAATCAGGGAGAAGAGAAAAAGTCAAAAGCGCAGTATAGGTAAGAATTTCCCCACAAAACACAATGGCCAGGTTTATAGATCTGAGGAGCTACTTCTCCACTGCGGTCCTGCAGCCAGAGATGTTGAGAACTCCTGGTTGTAAGCCCTGACAAAAGATGAGGATCTTCAAAAAGAGAAGTGTGTTGAGTTCAGTAGAAGAGACTGCCACTGATATGAGGATTCATGCAGAGGAACACGCATGCCATCAGGGGGGGACAAGAGTATGTTCCCCTGTGAACCATGTTCATCGCTGGGGACCTCCACTTCTGGACATGAGACCATAGAGGCTGCTTTGGACGGAGGAATTTTTTTCAGGACACTTCTATTAGTTGCTACCAGTGGCTTCACAAGAGCTTGCAGGGCCTGAATCCCAGTGGGACAGGCTGCAAGTGTACGGATATCCCTCAAAAGGGTCCTTCCCACCATCTGGAGATGGATATGTAGGGAAGGTCTAGCTTGGGAAAGAAAGGGTCTGTGGTCTGGAAACCTACATGAGGGAAGACCCGAAGAAGAGATTAGTTGTAAGGTCAACCTAGTGACAAAAGCAGCGGCAACTAGAGACTTGTGTGAGTGGTGGGAACGGCATCTATCTGGCAGTAAGAGACAATAAACACATCAGATTTATACTTGGAAGTAACACTCTGGCCAACACCTAATGAGGCTACTCTAAAGTCCACCCCAGCTGCTGCTGATCTCATCCATAACTAAACTCGCTCTTCTATGTCCAACCAGTTCTTCCAAGCTGCTTCTGGAAAAGCCAAAGAGCATATTATTCAATCACATCATTTGGTAGGGAAATGCACAGTCCCTTCTCTCTGCAAGCATCTGTAATCTCCACATCACAAGAATAGCAAAACACTCTTCCCTCTTATCTGCGGACCAAAGTCTGACATCAGTCCCACACTGTCCTAGGCCCTCAGAGCTCTTGCTGGATTCGCAGGGGTTTTCCACCCGAGAGACAATTAATTAATCCCCACCCATCTAACAGAAGGACCCCAGTGCACTCTGTGCTCCCCTAAAAACTGTGCAATCATAGGATTCAATCTAAAGTTCCTAAACACCACCAATTGGCTCCTTAGACACTGATCTACTGAACAGTAGGGTGCTCAGCTACAGAATAAAGGAAAAGCAGGAGAGGGCATTTCAGGAGTCTATTGCTAATGAGCAAACCATCTGCCTGTCTTCTTTGTGAAAATTGGCTATTTATTCTGACATTTCCTTTTCCCCAAACAATTTTTTGGCTGATGACCTTATTATTTTAAAGTAATGCAATCTAATTTTAATGTTAGTACTTGTCAGATTTTTTTTAAAGCAATAAAGATAACTGTAGCTATCTTAGAAAATGGAAAAATAAAAATGTACCATGCCCCTGAAATAGAAAAGGTGTAAGCTATCCAAGCTGTGAAGTCCCACCACAAACAAGTCTAGCTGGTGATAATTACACTCATTATTAAGAAAGAAAACCATGAACACAGCTGTGAAATTAGTGACCAATATTGAATTCTTCATATGGGATCATTCTTCCATCACAAATGAAAAAAGACGCTGAATACAAATTAGAAAAAAAAAGAAAGTCACTGTCGGCAAAAGCTTATCATAAATACATAAACTGGGATGGACTCTCCCTGGTCTGTCTTACCCAATTTATGTCTCTCAAAGGAATGGGTCCATTTCAGGACAGCAGACTATCCTTGAATGCCTGGAAATGTGAACTCCATTTTAGCAGAAATGTAAGAGGATACAGACACTAATCAAGTTGTCCATCCCTCTTTCGGTATCACGTCTGCTGCAGACACCACCAGCTGCCCCAGAGAAAAGGGTAAGAAGCCTAATGGTAAGTTAATAGGGATAGCCTACTCAGCCAGGAAGTATCCTCCTCATTCTTACCAGCTATAGACTAGTTTCAGACCTGAAATATGAAGTTTTGTGTCCCTTTCAGACCTTCCCTTCAGATTTTTTATTTGCCTGTTTCAAGCAGTGCCATTAAAATCCTAAATCTGAGCAGTTAGGACATGCCTATGCACTTCTAGCAAACGAGAATATTCCAAAATGTAAAAAATCAAGAGTATACTGAATTGTAAAATGGGGTCTGAGTACATGTGAGTTTTTGGATCTGTTTTGAGCTGGTTTTGGATCCACGGTCCTCTTGATTTGTTGACTCAAATCAGCAAGCATGGGCCAACTCAGACCTCAGTGCTGAAGTCAGGGAAGGCTGTTTCTTTGGATGGGAAGGTAGAACTTGATAGTATCACCTTCTGATATTCATTTTAATCCCAGCTGAGCCTGCATATCTTTGTGCAGGGCTTTATGCCAGGTAGTAAATGAAGAATGCTGCATCTGGACCACACTGGGGCTTTGGCAAGGCAAGCATTTACCCCAAATGAACACTTTGCTAACGAGCTTTGTCAGCAGTGGCATATTCTGATGCTTAAACTGAAGTTCAGTTTGCCAGATTTACGGAGTGAAAGGAGAGATCTATGGAGAAAGGACTGACACATCCTGCTGCCATGAAGGTCTCACAAGAATGTATAGGTCATAACTACATGTGGCCTCTCCTTCTTCAGCCTAATGCCTTCCTCATCAGCCTTTGAAATGTCTGTGACATGCAACGAAAAGAGGCATAATGAACCTTGAGCTAGTACTAACCTAACATCTTTGGGATGAAACCAGCTGTCAGGGATCAACAGCAGCACTAAATAACTTAAAAATGTACAAACCAAGGTGGTACAAGAGCTACATCTCTTAATAACCTGTGTTTTATGAGCACAGTCTCACATATCTGGATCAGACCAAAATTTTTCTTTGATGAAGCAACAGAAGACACCCAAACTGGAACTGCTAAGAGCAACCAAACTGGCACAAACTTCTCTTCTGATGGTGAGTAAATCTTAAGTGACTCTTGCTTATCTGGTTGTTTATTTAAAGCACCTTGAGTGTGTCCACTTGTCTCTACAGGCACTGTGGACAACTGCTCCAAGCAAAGCTGCTTCACTAAAAGGGGACTTCAAAAAACATGTTGCTAGCATTCATCTGTTCCTCATTACTCCAACCGAATACTGAGTCTGAGCAGATCTGGAAAAATGTCCTTCCTACACAGACTTTTTTCCTCATTATTGTGTCTCTCAGTAGTGAAAATGCAGCTGAAAGCATGACCAGCTACAATACTGGAAGCTACAAATACACTACTTATGCAGTAGCGATGCTGGAATAACCAGAGCATGGTGCTACACTTTTTCCAAAAGGAGTTTCAAGTGCGAACTGATAGAGCAGATTTTCCTGCTCTTCTAAGAAAAGTGAGTACTCTAGGGGCATGTATTCATCAAAAAACAGGACATATATTTCTGGTTTTACAATCTTGTAGAAGAGGATAAAGGCCTAAACCTTCCATAATAACCCAGAGTGTGTCTTGGCAGCTTCTGGGAACATTAAACAACATGACAATTCTAATTTTTTTCATTCAATGATGAAGTGGCATTGATGGCAATGTGACCTGGGAGGGAGAAGGACTCAGGACAGCCTAGTTACCCACTGGCATCCACCACCTGACTGGTAATTGTATTTGGACTGAGAGTGGCTGACTCAGGAATACCAAGGCTATTTTGTTATAAAAATACTACACCTCAAAAAAAAAAAAAAAAAAAAAAAAAAGAGGGTGTAAGGTTCTCTGACTAAAGGCTTTATCGCAATATGTATGAAGAACTAGAGAGGATCAGAGGAACGACAACAGATGGATGAACCCAAGTAACCTAATCAGTGAAATCAGAGCACAACCAGTGCTCCATCAAAGGAGAAGATGAAGCTGTTGCCCATGGAGTGAAACCCACAAAGAGCTGAGGGGAAGAAACATTCTTCCTGGACTGCCATGCAAAATATGGGGATTACTGCCTAAAGGAACACAGGGCTTATTATGAGATGCAGAAGAAGCAAATTTGGGGATGGTGTAAAACCTATCCAGTTGGCAGTTTGTCACTTTAAGAAGATGGAATAACGTAATTTGCAGATCCACCTGCTTAAAGGGGGCAGAAGAATAAATTTAGGGAGTGAAATGGTGTGACTAGACAACCCTTAATTTATTTTCTTTTTCTACTTGGCATCACTTACATAACTCTGTGGATGTGCCCACAAAGTAATAAAGTGGACTATGGCTGTACGTTCTTCATGCCCTACAACTGCATATTTTATTTACTGGGCTAAATAAGACAGCATAGATAATTTTAGTTATCCACTACAATCTTTACTAGCTGCGTTTGATTTCATTTAAGCATCTCAATTTGACATTCATGGGATGCATTCAGGCTCACCTGTTCTCTGCTCACACCGAGCAAAAGACCTCATCATGGAAGTTTCCAGGAATGAAAATCCACTCAGAGAAAAAGGATTGAGGACACTATTGCATACGACGAATGGGAATCACATGCCTGTTTCCCAAACTGGAAATCCCATTCTGAAGTCTCTGATGTTATGGACAGGAACCCAACACAATCTCCTAAGACTACCTCAAGTTATGAACGCTGGCTTACAGAAGGAATGTGAATCAAGAATTGTTCCAGTGGGTTAAGAAGATATGCAACTTCAAAGGACTAATTGAATCCCTCTTCACATAATTCACCAACATGGTCAGAACATGAGGAATCACAAGGACTATACCCATCCTGGCCTAAATTTAAATTTTCAGTACAGAGCACCCAGTGTGAATGGGGACATAACCTAAGGAGCTTTCTTTTTGTGCACAATGACATCATAATGATGACTTAGCCCTGACTGCTCCTCAGAGGCATCTCTGCCATCAAAAGGTGCCCGAAGACTGGCCACGAGCAGCTCATACATCCCCTCGACAGCAACATGGCAGGAGTTTGCTTCACTGGCCATATGCAGAACTGCAGTTACAACCTCAGACCATCCTCAGTCACAACTCATTTTCAAGCACACTGTCCACATAAAAAATACAAAGGATCAAGAATCAAGAGAAGCAGACCTAAAATAGCAGAGTTGATGTACCAAGATATGACCACACCTTGGTAAACCCAACTCAAGCAGCTGAGAGACTTCATGAGGCAAGTGAGAGTCTAGGCCAGTCATCCGCGTGTGACGGGTCTTTCCACCCAAGCGAGTGCAATGTCTCCTGGCACACAAGGAAGGGCGGCACCACGTCCCTCCATGTGATGTTACACACCTGGCTGAAGCAAAACACACCTTCTGCTTCCACCAACACTGTACATGCCCCTGACTTGAATTTGTTTGTTTCTGCTCTTTTGGGACAAGGGCCTCCTTGAGTTACTCGTGAATTTTGGAAACAGCGCAGCAAGTTACCTAAACCTCAGCTGGTGATCTCAGTGTATTTGATATACACACAACTTTCTGGAAAACAGCAGGAACTATCCCTACCCGAATGTAAAAAGCAACTAGATCAATGACAGAAACCACGTTTTTTTAGATCTCATTGCCACTGTGCAAGGAAGTCACCATAAAACTTCTTGGTTTACAGAATTACTCTATCATTGCTAAATTAAGAGCGAGAGAGCCTGTTAGGGAGAACAATGCTGCAACCACGTTATGGGAGAAAATTGGAAGACAGAGATGGCAAACGTTGCTCGCCTTTTCACAGTTGGCAATATATTCCCCTGATTCACGCGTACGTAGGAGACCTGCCCACAGTCTGAGTCTATGCAGGAGCTTTGAGTAAGACTTTATTACAATCTCCTTCAGTGCATACCCATAAACAAGTTTGTCTTCTCAGCATAAATCTTCTTTTACATTATATTTATGCTCCACTGCATGCCTCAGGAAAACATTAGAGGGTTTTTCATTGCTAAAATTTCAGCTGTAAGACAGCCAATGGCTTAGAAAATTGTTTGTTAGCTGTTACAACAGTTAATGTAAGCCTCGCTTTTTAAACTGTAGCCTCTTTACAAGAGAGGACCTGCCTTCAGCTTTTTATGTGAAATATATGGGATATAGTTGGGCCACATAAAGTGATAATAATACCCTTGCAATCAAGTTAGCAAAACCTAGCAATTTATAATGGTCTTTCTGATAGAAAAGGGGTTCAAAAAAATTCAGACATACCTATCTCTCACTGCAAGTTGAGTTTATAATAAAATAATATTTCTATGTTGCCAGATCTTGATTTCATCTCTTTCTACTTTTAAACTGGCTTTCACTTTAAATCATACTTTCACAGAAAAAAAAATTGCTTCAGTTTGAACTCTCTTCATTCTTTGCTTTCAACCCTCCCTTATGAAAAAAATACCATGGAAATAATGCAAATATTGGCCTCCTCGCCATAGGTCAGAACCAGAAAAATCTGAAAGCGTTAACTTTTTATATAATACTCCTTCTGTCTGCTACATACATTAACATTTACAATGGAAAATGTTGAAGACCTCCCACCTCCAGTTGTTCAAGAATTTCTTGTTTAGCATCCACTGCATACTGTAACAGATTTGCTGGAATACACATCTCTACATATCCTCAGATGAATACTTTGTGTGTTTGCAAAGGTCTAAGGGATGGGCATGCCAGAAAGTGAAGTTTGTTAACAGCTCCAGACAGTTCTCACTGGAGTTTCTGTGTGCCTCTAGTATCTCAGTATTCACCTAGAGAAGACTATGCAAAATTTCTCTGCCCAGAGCTAGAACCCATGCAGTGGGTCAAAAGAGCTTTGGGGCTCTATCAGTAATTCCCTGCTATTACATGTCCTTGAATATTGGCTCAAAGGAATAGCCTCCAAGAAGGTTCAAACCTTCAGTTCTTCTGCCTTTTTTAATTTTTTGGTAAAGACCTCCCCATATCACCTTTCCCATCTACCACTTGAATTCCCACTGAACACAAAGAACATGTGTCAGAAGTAGACATGTGAAGCATACCAAATTCCTGAAGAAAAACAAAATTGCATCTCACCGATAACCTGATGATTAAGGTTCTTTGCAAGTCTGTGATTAATCTCCTTTTGTCTGACCTGATACAAAAGACAGGTGTGATAGGAAGCACATACTTCCTTCTCAAGTAGCCTTCAACTCCTAGACCCCCATGCCATTGCCTACTCTTTCACATGCGCAAGGACTTCTAAATCAATCCTAACCAAAAAGAGTTGTAAGGTTCATTTCAAGACTGTCCTTATTTCTAAGTTCCCAGCCAGTGCGGAGAAAAGTGGTTTCTGCCTGGGCTTGGGGCCACTTTGGTTGCACAGAGGAATGCTGCTCCTTTTTTCCTGTGTGATAGATGTAGGGTGAGGGAAGGAGCCTGGTGCTGCTGTTGGGCAGCCCTCTCCTAACGGAGCAAACCTTCAGGGAGGGCAGCATTAGGAGAAGGACACATGGGATGCTGCCTTTGCAGGGACAGGTGCATGATTCTTTCCCAGGGCTGCTGCAGGGTCTGGGTTTAGCTCCAGGGTGGCTATGAGCCACAGGACAACTCCCCATTCCCAGGGATTTACCACGCTGCAGCCCTGATCCCACCAGCACCAACCCAACAGGCATGTGGTCTCACACAGGCACCATCCCAGGGAGCTCGGGCAAGTGACTCCAGCACCCAGCGGGAGCAGGAGCGTGTGTCCACGCACTGAAAGGTGGGCAAGTAGGTCACTCACATCTCCTGCACGCTAGCAGGATGATATGTGTACGCCCACAAATGAAGCAACCATAAAGGGAGCCCACGTTTCAAAGACACAGCTTCTTCAACAATGCAGCACTCTTTAAAATTGTACTAAACACACGTGACTATTTAAATTAACCATGCACATTAAAATGACAGGTGATCCAACAGACCAAACAATGAAGTTACCTATTTCTGGAGAGAGGAGAAGTCAGGCAAGGTGAGTTTGCTGTGAAGGTCTGTCTGGAGACCAACAGCTTGTGCAACACAGTTAAGAACTGCTTTATTCATTGAACTCGTACAAACATCTATTAATCCTACCTGCTCATCCTTTCTAGCCTACAGAAGATACAGAAAACCACCACTGGTCCCTTCCCCCAGTGATTCAAGACACTACGAAATTCAGTATAATAATTAATAAAGATGTAAAAAAAATCCAAAATCTTCTGGGTTGAATTTTCCAAAAAGTGCTGAGGTGGCATGGGATTAGTTCTTGTCTTCTCACTTCCTCAGCAGTGCTACCAACCTGTACACCCAGCACTTGGTCTGTCTAATTCCTTCCTTCTACTTCCCATCTGTGTGAGAACTCCTCTGCCTTGGCCATACTTACTACTCCTGGTTTTCCTACATTACATCGGATAAATGTAAAAAGGGGCCCAATAGATTTTATATAACCCCTGTCCAAAGGATTTAAAAAATCTGAGGACATTTTTTATCAGGTTCCAGTGATCAAGGCTAAGGACTACACATATCTCTGCATGGAGCTGACCCCTCACTAGATTTGGCTACTCAAGTCTCAGTAAAAAAACCCTCCCCACCAGGCTGTGCTGAGCTCTGCCACACGGTGTCCATCCCTTCATGTCCTGGAGAAGGAGGCTGGCCTGAGCCTGGCACTGAGTGGCAGCTCTTGCCCTGCATGAACCCAGAGACCAAATCCCTTCGTGATGCTACAGCCCACAGGCTCCACAAGTGACTGGAGATTTGTTATGCAGCTGTTCCTCTCAGATACCTACCCACACAAATCCTGTTTGCTCCAGCTCTGCTGGGAAGGTACTGAGCAGCACTAAAGCCTATATTACTAGAGTCAGGATTAAGCTTATGCGTCTATGATGATAGGTAAAACCTTTCTAAAAAGCCTTGTTAAAGCCATGCACCAGCTAAAAACTGGACTCTCAGGCTTCCTAGAAATTCTGTAGCAATATCTTTCCTTCATTTGCCATTGGGAGAAGATATTAAAAATAAAGACCTTGGTTCAGTTGAGTTACTGATTAGATGTTCATCTAGCAGTTTCCATTTAGAAAAAAAAATCCATCAGTAAGAAGCAAGATGATACAGCCTACTTAAATTTAATTTGTTTTGCCAGAGAAAAATTATACAAGCAACTGCATTATTAGGATGTACTATTTTTAATTAAAGTTCCTGAGGAGAAGATAAGCATCAACTCAGAAAAGCCAGTCATGTCTGGAAGCTGTATTGAGAATAAAAAAAAAGAGATGCCAAAACACATTATAGAAATGGACTTTTGACATTTGAATAAGGATGTCTCGTAGCTCAGATGAGGGAAGAATATGAAACTGGAGTTTCAATTTAGGGTCAATTCAGATGTGATCCCTTCTGTTAGGGATTTGAGGCTGTGAAGCTTCTCAGCTTCAATGAGTATGTTTTAGCAAGGTTATGTATATCAGACTGAGAGACACCTGCACGTTCCCTTTGGGAAGCAAGCTGGGGATGATCACCGGCAGTGCCCAAAAGCAGCAGCTTCTGTAGGAAATCCCTTCAAGCTAATGAGACCCCAGGTAAATCTCCATATTCGATATGTACTTACTTCCTAAATCCAGTGTTGCCTTCATTTCTAAAACTTGTGGCAATATTTGCACTTGTAGGACAGGTCTGGTTGCTCACTTCCTACAGGTGCATGCCTAGTCTCCTTTGAGTCTCCCTAAATCCTTGCCCTTTGGTGATAGTCATGTAGCAGTTGAGTTTCACAGACTGGTGACTTGTTTACGCTTTCTACCCAACAAGATATTCTGTAATAGCTTCTGCCTCCAGCAACTCCCCGTGCCAGTATAAAAATCACTTTGTATTTTGGGGGAGCAAAGTAAGCAGCAACAATGCTTTTTCTGCAGCAAACACCAAGGGGGTTTAGAGATTGCTCTTAAAAGCTGTGATTTGAAGCGCTGTCCATGCAACGATATCCAAACAGGGTAGACACTATTTAGCCACACACCACACATATATTACAATTCTAATCTGAAAATCTAAATAAAATGTAAAGCTGCTTTCAAACATATCCCTGGAATAACTACTGTAGTTGCACTTAAAGGAAAAGAGTTCATTGCATAGCAGTTGGACTTCAAAGCCCAATCACTATCCCTAGTCAAGAGATCAGGAACAAAAAAACAACCAACCAACCAACCAACCAAGAAATAGTATATGTTTTAAATAATTCCATGCCTCACTTCTCCCCATCAGTAATCCTGGGGAACTCCATGATATAATTTATTAACCTTTGTGAATTACAAGATGGTCTCTAACTCAAAACATTTTGATAACCCCAAATACATTTCTAAATATCAGCAAACACTCTAAAATACCTTATTTTCATTTTTGTGAGTATGAAAGAGCTACTTGTACTTTAAGTAGTTATATTGGCTGAATATCTGTTTAAGATTACTAGAAATTCTTGCATACACAACAGCCCTGCACATTCCTGACATTTTTTTTCTGCAATGACTATTTTCTTTGTAGTAGCAGTAATAATAATTGATGGTAATTTAAATTTCTTTTCAGCATGCTCTTTCTTTTTTATTAATATATCTTTTCCTGCTACTGTTTAAATCCCCCTGGAACTCAGTGGAGACGGTCCTCAAGCTTGATAGCATTAGCAGAGGATCTACCTTGTCCCTGAAAGGAGTCTCAAGCTGACATTAGGTAGGGCTCCCTGGATGTGACTGCAGCAGTTTGCATGTGACTATTCCCTACCACACCCAAATACGAAAACAAGGCATCCAAACTCTGTATATGCCATTGCAAGGAATGCTGTAAACATCATGAGATCATCACAAGAAATTCACATTGTAAAAAAGCAGGGAGCGAATAAGAAAAACAGACAAATGCTTCCAGGCAAATAAACTTCATACCCAAAACAAGGGAGAAGGTGTCTTCCAACCTCTGCTGCACCGAAGAAGAAATGCCAATTGCAAATTAAAACCAGAGTGCTTGTATTTCATTAAGGTTAGGAAGGAAATTCTATCTGCCCTCTGATAGCTGTCTGTGCCAGCTGAAAGAGAATTTATGGCATAATTGAAATTACATTCCTTTTCTGCTACTCACTTGCTTCTACTGAGCATCATTATGTTGTTGCAATTTATCACGATTTATGTCTGAAGGAGCTGTTCTGTTTCCACAATCCCACCCTCTGTACCACCGCTCTGTAAAAATCTGGGCATTATAATCTTCCCCCTCCTGGTTCCCTTTTATGAAAGCTCTGTAGACAATTGTGAGACAAAAGACAGAGGACACACACAATTCCAGATGTGCCGGTTTTGGCTGGGATAGAGTTGATTTTCTTCACAGTGGCTGGTGTGGGCCTGCATTTTGTATTTGTGCTGAGGGGAGTGTTGATGACAGTGCAGAGATGTTTTCATAGTTGCTGAGCAGCACTTGCATGGGATGAGGGTATTTTCTGCTTCTCGTGTTGCCCCACTAGCAAGTAGGATGGGGATGGGTAACAGTTTGAGAGGGAGACATGGCTGGGACAGCTGGCTCCTGCTGACCAGGGGGATATTCCATCCCATATGATGTCATGCTCAGCATATGAAGCTGGTGGAAGAAGAAGGAAGCGGGGTACCTTCAGAGTGATGGTGTTTGTTTTCCCAAGTAACCCTTACACGTGATGGAGCCCTGCTTTCCTGGAGATGGCTGAATACCTGCCTGCCCATGGGAAGTGGTGAACGAATTCTCTGTTTTACTTTGTTTATGCACGGCTTTTGCTTTACCTGTTAAACTGCCTTCATCTCAACCCATAAGTTTTCTCACTTTTTCCCTTCCTATTCTCTGCCCCATGGCACCGTGGGGCAAAGCGAGTGAGTGGCTGTGTAGTACTTAGCTCATGGCTGGGGTTAAACCACAACACCAGATAACTATTAAATCTTCTAAAAATTAAGACATACTTGCACTGTCACAGGTGAATTTTCACTTGAGCTTTCAGTTCCAGTGCCCCTCACCTAGCAAACGCAACAAAGAGAAGAAGCAGGCTGCAGAAGAGAGGCAGCAACCTGCAGCTGATATATCTGTACGTAGGTAGGTACCGTGCAACTGCCCCTGGCTCTGGCTGCATGGCAGATCCAGCAGCTGTTTTGCGAGAGGAATATTTGCACATGTAGTTGCCCATGATGTCCAGAAAAGGAAGGAAGCGAGATGTATTCTCTTCCATTCCTTCTGGGAGACAAATTAATTAGCATCTGCTACCGAAGGCAGAAACTGGTGGGTTGGCTGGTGCCCTCAGATGTGTTATTGCAAGAAGAGGCTACCTCCGCTGATCACAGCAGAGAACACTCGATCCAAGCCAAGGAATACAGTCTGATCAGCAGAATAGTATTTCAGTATTGTTTATGAAAAAACCTCATCCCGTGCTGAGATTTCAGGAATGACAAACAAAAAGTAAACTAAACAGATTTACTTTGGAGGACTGCCCGATCAAACAGCAAGCCCCAGATGCTGCCTTACATACCATTTTCAAGAACGGAAATACCCTTTTAAAATAGCTTGCTCAGCCTCACCTAGTCCAGATTTTAGCTCGTTACCTGTTGCCCCAAAGCTGAATTGACAGTCTGGAGCAGACAAAACAGTACCACAGATAGAGAAAAGGGACTGTGTTGTTACTGGTTCCCACATCATGTGGGTCGGAGCAGGCACTCCACCAGAAAATGCTAATGCGAAGTTTTTAAAGCCAACTGTTGAGAGTATCCACAATTGATTGCAAGATACTGAAACCTTGACATTTTATTTGGCTACGTTTAAATTACCCTACCAAATCTCATGCACTTGTTTGATATTGAATGTCAAACCAAAATAATGGGTGCTTTTATGCATAGGTATTACCATGAAGGATTCATTAGGTCAATAAAAATAATGAATGGTTTGAGACAGAAAAAAAACCCCAACTTTTCACTGGGCGGTGAAAACAGAGATTGTCACTGTTACCTGGGAAAGACTGACTTGCCCTCCCTGCCTAGCCAGCTTCTCTTTAAAAACTGCAGACAGGCAGCAATCAGACCTTTGACACCTCCAGGCATCCAATTCCCCTACCTCCAATCCCTTGTAAGTATGTAAGTACTGTCATCAGTTTCTCATGTATTTCAACACTCCCTTGAGTTGAATGCTGAAGTCCTAAAGAGCTTAACATGGACTGATTTTTCCCTAGTTGGTCAGTAATGTGATATTTCACTTCGCATTTCTTCATCACATCATTCTCCAACACTGCCTTTGTACATACACACAAAGACATGAAAAAAAAAAGTCTGCAAGTGAAAAAAAAAAGTCTGCAAGTAAAAAAAGAAAACAAAGTAAAAAACCAAAGAGTATTACAACATGAGCTTTAAAAGAAAACAAAGAACTGCAGGTAGCTATGATCATTTTGACATCTGCTCACTTCTGGTTGAATTCTCCGTCTCCTATCAAAGAGGTAAAGGTAAGTTGTCACTGCTACACACACTATAGGGACAGATTCTGACTGCCTGGCTGTAATAGCTAAAAGTGCTTTCAAAAAAAAAAAAAAACCCACCTAAATGCAGAGTCACTAAAGATTTCATTATGGTAAATCTTTCATTTGAAAATAATAGTCAGTACTTTAATGGAGAAAATAGAAACTCAATAAATCCTTAATGATGCCTAGTCTCTTTTATGATAGCAGTTTTACATGGTAAAAACAATTCTTCTTGTGAATGTCAACCTGCCAATCTGGTTTAAGGTTTTAAACCTTTATGAAGAATTTCAGAGGGAGAGTAGACATATTACTGTTAATGGCTTCGTTTGAAATGTCTTGATTATGGATAATCAGCTATGAGGAATTGCAACACAGGCCCCTGAAAAGAATAAAGTTAAATCAGAAATATTCCAAGGCTTTGTATTCTTCGTTACCTATCACAAGTCTCTGAGTGGTTACTGCCACATCCTACTCTCCCAGCAGTTCCCGATACAGGAGTAAAATGAGCCTTTGATGGTGGGCGATTTATCTGAACTATTTCCTCTCCCAATTGCCCAAGCGGAAATCTCATTCTTCCCCTTCTTCTCGCTGTGCTGCCAAGTAAATCTCAACTCCAGGACTTCAGAGCAAGAGCTGGAGTGACCAAGTGAGTAACCACATCAGTTGCAGACCAGGGAAAGGATGGAAAAGACTACTTCAATTTTAAAGACCAGATTGTAGTATGATAAGAATGACAACCTTTGTATTCTGATCAGTGCTCTCTGTCCCCTTCAATTATGTCAGCTGATGACCTGGAATAAAGGTGCCAGGATCCAATCAACGTCCACATTTAAAACCAGTTAACAGACTGTCAAGTAGAGTTGTGAAAATGCCTTTATTAGTAACCAGTCCCAGTGAAACCTGGAAAGCACTGTCAGTCTTTATATGCTGAGAATCACATGCTGGGTGATTTAAGAAACAACATAATGTACGAAAAAGCCTTCTTTTTCCCTTCTCTCTTTGTGTTTGCTACGGAGAGCCATGTAGTAATGTTACCAAGATCTTTCTCTTAATAGCAGTCTTTGAAGAAGCATTGTACTTCTTGTGGAGCATTATATTGTGGATGGTTGTGGAGTATCACTTGTGGATACTTGCAGGGTATCACATCCACAGCCTTTCCATTGCTCTTGCTTCTTAAGAAAGCATCCATCAGGACATGAAGCATGTGTGAAATGCCCATGCCAGCAATGCTTATCCCCACAAGGCTCCTCTTCCTTCCCTTTGACTAAGAAAATTACTGCCAAATTTTATCCTAATCATCTTGTAGCAGAGAAACAACAATGCTGAAGCTCTTCACAGTGCTTATTCATACTGACTCAGAAGAACAACAGTTATGCAATGTACCTGCTTCTTCAATACAACAAAACCGTGTTCAATGAAAGGTAGCTGCAAGAGTGCCGAAGCCTAATCCTCCTGTGCAGAACTGCAGAAGCTCCTTCCATTTTCTGCATTTTTTTCCCCAAACGATTACATACGGTTACTCTTACAACAGTTATAGCCAAGGCAAGCAAGGGATATCTCTGAATTTGTGCTGCCTGAATTACTGTCTCCTCTATGGCTGTGTGGACTGGTGGACTATGAACTCAAACAGAACTGAACAGATGCAAAACTTTACCCAAGAGTGAAATCAACACTGTAGGATCAAAACCACCCTGACTTTAAAAGTCACTGACATGTTGTTTTTCATTTTGTTTGGTCTTTGCACTTATTACAGTCCAGACCAGAGTGGAAGTGATAAATTATCCCAACAAGGGAATGTTCTCACAGTATTTCCAGAGAAATTGAGAGCAGGTGGAACCATAAATAGCACAGAAAAAAACCTTCCTGTTTAAAGAGTTTTGTGCTTGCATGAAGCCCAGACCTAGGGGAGCAAAAACTTCTGCCAGAATCTGGAAAGTAACTTTTCAAACGGTGTAGCTCAGCTGTCAACACTAGAGACTGCCGTCCGGAAGTGTGGCTGAAGCCATGCTCATCAGAGCTGCCCCTCACCTCAAGGGCTGAGTATATGTACTGGAGAACTGTGGGTCTGACTTAGCATCGGCACGTGCAATACGCAGAGGAAAAGCCTACGGGGAAGAAGAGAGGAAAGGAACAAAAGATCACAGAGACCCACCAAGGAGGGACCAGCAGAATGGGAAGGAGGAGAGCTGATACATTTGGCCATCTGAGGAGATGGAGGACACCAAAAGGGAGGACTGATGTGCTGGGCATTTCAAAGATGCATTTCAACTGGAATTTTTTACTTTTTTTTTTTTTTTAAACTTTGGGCTGTTTTTTTAATGACACTAACCTTAGTTTCTTTTTCTTTTTCCTTGTGAAAGTAATCCAGAAACTACAGTCACATACCCTGACATCTGACCACAACAGTGGAGAATTTAAGAGTTATCCTTCTAAAATTCTGATGCACAATGGTCAAGGTACAAGAGTGACCTCGTCCCCACAAGTGATTTCCACCATTTCACATCCCAATAAGTAACATAGGACCTACATTTCAGTCCCTCCCTAGACTAATTTAGGAACCTTCCCCTATAACTGCCTACAGTTTGTGATACCTGTGGCAATATGCACTACATCTTCCAGTTTGGGAATAACCAACAAATTAATAACACCACCATAAAAGACACATAAGCAAGGCACTGGAAAAACAGGAGGTCCAGACTGTTGATAACTGAAAAGGGAGATGAAAAAAACAATACTCAATATTTTTGATAGAAAAACATACTATGATGATTTATGTGATGAAACATATTAAAGAGAAAAGCAACTTAAACACTCTCAGATTTAAATCTGCCTTAGAACTGTTTAATTTGTCAGTCAACTACTTTATTACCTCCTTCACCACTTCAAAATCAGCTGTTTTGACACCACTGAACTCAGGGATGGGAATTTATCCTGAACTCCGCACATAGCAACGGTGAGGAGAGCCATCTTCACCGATCTCCATCCAAGACCCAGTTTCTCTCGGCACAGCTGACTGCAGCAAGAGCATGCTGAAGAGATTGGACTGTAACTATTTTGGAGCGATCCCTGAGAAAGAAGCCTTAAATAGGCCAATATGTACATCTGGCAGTCTCAGATGGATCATTGTGCTCCTTCTGCCCTCATAGACATTATGTTGACATCCCTAAATATCAACACAATTTACCCTCTCCAGCTCAGGCTACTATCACTGGAGAAAAATCTAGAATTTTCATACTCAGGTAAGAACATCTTGCAGTGCTTATATTCCTTTGGGCTCAAGCTTTCACCTTGCAACAAAACATACAGTAAAAACAAAAGGAAACACAGAAATCAGAGGTAACAGTCATTAGGGGCAGATGGATTAATTTTCTAGGTTGAATAAACAACTGTTACAGGTACTAAAAGAAACGTCAGGCTTTCTCACATCAAGGTACAAACCCAAACCCAAAGGCTTCACTGTGCCTCCTCCCACAGAACAGAAACTCTCTCGTTTCCAGGCATTTCTCAGCAGGCTGAGTGTAGGAATGGGATGAAAAAACATGCCAGCCTTTCACCAAGCTCCCTGGAAATATAACTGCTATCAAAACCCATGGGGATCTGTGGGGTGTGGGGATCACTCCTATGGGGATGAGAAAGGGGCTGAAGTACTGCACGTCACCACTTTGGCATGAATTAGGTTCGTGAAAAGAGTGAGAAGGGTGAAGTATCCTCATCTGTGGCACAAAGGGAACAGGTTATTTAGAGAAAGCAGCAAAATGTGCTGATTAGATGGTGCCTGAAGACTCCCAACTGCTCAATTCCACCACTTTGCTTCTTAAACCCTTTTCCTGACCTACTTGCACCGACCAACTCCATTTTCCTATTCCAGGGCAACGTAGAACTTCCTGGCAGATCCAGGCAACGTGTGACACCCCGCCAAGCTGGGCTGCCTGACAGCCAGCAAGGCTTTGGGCAGCGAAGCCAGGCTTGCCAGCACAGTGCCAGGCACAGGGAAGGGGGAAAGCCCAGTGCCATAGCATGTGGCAATGCAAAACTAGCCAAGAAGGTCAGATCTTTCCCCCTCATTCATCCGCTGACAGCTTGAGTAGTGCGATGTTAATAATTCATAAGTTATCTGTGCAATAAGTTACATTCTCCTTTCAAAAATAGAGCTAGAGAAGCAAGTGTAAATAATTAATTTGAGAATAGAAATAATCAATTAACCCTTTCAAAGCAGGAGAAAAATCAATAGCCCTGACTTTTTTTCACCTGCCTCAGCATTTCCAGGCAGTACCAGCCCCGTGACCACCAATACTCCGAAGTGACATGTATTCCTACATGCAGCATCACCACAACGAAAACCATGGGCAATTTGGGAAACAGGGTAAGAAACTCTGCATTTCACAAAGCTCCTCTTCTTACCCTGACAGACTGTCTCTTCCTTTTTTCCATCCCACTACCCAGAGCTCCAGATGCTGGGATGAAATTACCGGTGATGTGAGATGAAAACAGTTGGTGCCTGCTCCGCCTGAGCCAGCCAAAGAGCTTCCAGGAGCAGCGGCACTGAGTTTGCTGGAGCACCAGCTTGCACTGAGCACCAAATGAAGGGTGCTTTTTTACAGGTTTATATACCCTTTTCTCCTTCAGCTGGAGCTCCCTGATACGCTGGAGGCCAGATGCACTCAGGATATATACTGGCTCCTCCGAGCCCTGGGAGGGAAGCAGGGAGGGCAGGACTTGAGACATCTCTGAAACTGTGATGCCCTGAGTACCCAT
Organism: Eurypyga helias; assembly: GCF_000690775.1. Taxonomy (NCBI): domain Eukaryota; kingdom Metazoa; phylum Chordata; class Aves; order Eurypygiformes; family Eurypygidae; genus Eurypyga; species Eurypyga helias. The sequence continues at coordinate 19,514 of NW_010269070.1, forward strand.
CTCCACCCCAAACACGGTATGACACTTCCTGCATGAACAGCTGCCAGATGGTAGTTGATCTGAATTTCACCAGAGAGTGGAAAGACGAGGGATATTCTGAATTAACTTCAGTGTATGCTTGGCTGTGGATATTTCAGCTTTAAATCCGAGCTTCTACTCACAGAACAGCAGCATGCTGTGAAAATTTGCTTGCCCGGGAACAAATTCTTGCCCACACCTTGGCAAGGAAAACAAAGACTGCTGTCTTCATCAAGGACTTATGCCCCAGTTGAAATGTGATTTAGAATATGGAGAGCATGCCCCAAGAACAGCACTTGAAGGATTTCCTGACAACTTCTTACAAGGGATTGCTGAAGAAAACCCTTAATTATGCTGTGGATAGATTAAGGGAAGAAATTAAAAATAAGCCCATATTTTTTCCCATGAAAGTGTTACATATGCCACAGAGGCTACAGTTTGTTTGCACTGTCACTGCTGAAGCCCATGTGACAGACAGCAGGATTATTTTTGGTAACTGCGTGGAGGATGGGGAGACCGATACACAATTTGAGCTTGGTAGAGGTTATCTCCATGCCAGTCTCTATTACTGAAAGTGTAGCAGTCTTTTAGTTACTGAAAGACTTCTGCTCTATAGTAGGAAAAATACATAACAAATGAGGCATAGAAAAATTTTGGTTACTATACAAAGAAAGTGTCCTGATAGCTAACCAGTACCTGAACAATCACACAGCTATGGTAGATCCTTGTTCCTGCTGTAAATGCCATCACTTAAATGAGATTTCTCCATACGCAAAGGCCGGTTGAGGTCCATGAAAGAATTTGGGAGTGAGGCCACAAAGGGAGGGAGTTGGAGCAGGCCCATGTCTGGGATGAGAGTCTCTGCTCAGGCTGAGTAACAGCAGAGCAGGGGTTTTTGCAGGATACCTAACTCTGGATCTTATCATCAGAATCACTATTACTTTCTCTCAAAACCCCTCATTTTAAATATTGTTACAGGATTTGGAAGAAGTATCAGATGATTGCTGGCAAGTGTGGGCAAATAGCAAATACCTAGCAAATAAAAACTCGCTGGAGCTTGCTGGCAATTTATTTGGTAAATCATGAATTCAGATGCAGATACTGTTCGGGGCAGGGGAGGTGAAGGGGCATTTATAAGACATTTATTTTTTAAATTTCTAAAAAGACAGTGCATTAGAAGATGCATAATATAATACCTTGGGAAAAAATAATTATGTTACTGAGCTTACTTCATCCTGAGTCCAGCCAGATCCATTCCCATGCTTTCCCTCCACCCTCTTTGTTGGTACCAACACTGAGCAGACCATTCCACTATCTGAACAGCTCCTGAAGTGCTGTAATGAGTAATAAATCATTCACTGCTGTTTAGGTACCAATTCATTATTTATCAGAGTGAAAAAAAAAAGATACTGGAGACAAAATGGTGCTGCAGTAAAACTTTCATGCAGTTAATGGTTTTAGTTATGATTATTGCACAAGACTTCGTTACTTATAACTGTCACAAACAGTAACTTCTAAGCAGGGTTACTGAGTCAGCATGGTGACCTTGCTTAGCCCTTTTAACGTTATTTGAATCCATAGCTCACAAGTCTCCTCTTTGCCCTGTTTCTCAACAAATTCCCATCATTTAAACTCACTGATAACTAAAAAAAGTCATATATTACAAAAATCAATATTTTCTCACAGTATAGCCCTACTTTACCCCAGTGAGTATATTTGAGAAATCCTTCACCATTTGTGTATTACTTTGTACCATATCTAGGTATTTCAGATGGAGAGAAAAGAGGGAAAAGTGTTTTCAGATTGGAATAATCACTCTTTGAACACATGCTGCATGTATTATGCCCTACTTAAAAGGCTCAAGGCAATGAAAATCAGACTATCACGCTCAGCTCTAAGTAGCCACCAGATTTCATTTTCTTGTATTATGGTTGTAGAGCTAAATTCTTCTACCAGCAAAATGCTTTCTGCCTTGATGTTAAACAGAGTAGTGCACATGTACTTTGGAGAAAAAATTGGCTCTAAATAATATGCCTGACAGATATTTCATCTCATCTTGTATATTTCTACCATTTTTATAAGCATCTGAATGCAGCTTTTCATGCTGTTAAAAGGAATAGATATTTTAACAGAAAAATTACTTTGTCTTTTAAAAGCAGCAGTTCTTGAACTGTGACTCAAAAATCAGGTGCTGCAGGGGAGGAGGAGAGGGTAAGCTCAGGCATGACAGCATCCCCATTAGCAAGTAAACCTTGGATGAAAGGGCCATGAGAGAAGCCACTGCCCTAAAAAGCCCACAGGTAACCTGGGAAAGCCCATTACAGTATGTACTGGTTTTCATCTCAGTCTGTGTCCTAAAGAGATGTGTTGGAGACATTAGCAATGGCCAGCGGACTTGCACTTCTCTCATGTGGAAATGAATGGAAACGGTATTGCTTGCCTTCCCACTTTGCCTCTGCCTTTCTTTGTTAAAAACACCAGCGAACACGAGCGGCAGCTATGGTCCTCCATCAACTGGAAGTGGTTTCCTGAGCAAACGTGCCCGCAGAACAGCACTCATGCTTCTAACGGTCCCAACAGCCTGGAGGGCTTGAAGCACAAATGATTTCCAGTGAAGTTAGGAGCTAGCCAAGAAAACCTCAGTGTCATGGGGGAGGTCCCTGCGACACCAGAGCTCCTTGCAAGAGAGAAAGCAACACCTCTGGTTGCTCGCCCTCCGGTCCTTCTGCTTTCAGCAGCAATAGAGAGACTGTCACCTGCTCAGTACGGCCATCCCACAAGCAACAAATGCCCTTTTCTTCCCAGTTACACAATTCTCATTCACTTCTTGCTAAACCATTTCACAGCACTCATGTCAAATCTCTCAGCAGCTGCTACCCCCCTCCTTAATCCGCCCCTCTCTTTGTCCGGTCCAGCAGGGCTATCTTTCCCCAGCAACGTCGGCGCTACCACGGCCATGCCTCTTTCTCTTCCCCGGCTCACAGTGCCAAACCCAGACAAAGGATGTGAGAAAACACATGTTTAGCAGCTGCAAACAAGCGACCGACTCATGCTCCCCATGGGGAATGGGAGGGGGTCCTGTGACATCTCAGCACACTTCTACAGTAAGTACCAAACCTGCTTTATTCTTCCCCAGGTACAGAGTTTTTAAAGAGAAGATTACTCAGAGGAATTACTTGCAGGGGAATTAATGATCACTGCACGTAAAGGCACCCAACACTCGCCAAGCATGATTTCATAGCTGTATAAACTTACACTAAAGATAGATCATCTAGTTGTGAGATATCTTTGGTGAGAAAATATAAGGAAGACGTTTCCTAAATATGCCCTGGTGGCTCCAAGTAAACAATGTTTGGAATGGGTTAGATGTTGAGTGGAATCATAGAATCATAGAA
>NW_010269071.1:0-13849 GCF_000690775.1 Eurypyga helias
GCTTGCTTTAAGTGGCTTCACAAGCTCACTTTGCCTGTACCTGAAATGGCATTCATTATACTTTTACTCATTTACCCCATGGCTAGTGCTATAGTCCCACCATTGCTCACAGTATCTTAGCATCAACATTGCCCTTAGCATCAGGAGTTCTCCCACTCCTGATGTCGCTCACCACCATCAGTGCGTATACATATATATATGACATTTTCCTAGGCAGAGATAGATGGGAATCTGTTGTAGAAGATATGATCCTCACTTTAAGCCCTCAAAGAACACGTACTCTTTGCAATGTCCTTCACACACTGCTTTCCCTGAAGAACATGTACAGCCCATTACCATTCAGCGCTGGATTCTTGGTATCCCTGCTATCAGAATCCAACCTCCAGGCCCCAACCATGACTCTCACCTCACCCTCCTCCAGCTACAGACGATCCTTCAGATTCACCTATTACAGAAAACTATCAACACCCCACAGAAGGATGTTTGGTTTATCAGCATCCCCAAAATCCTCCACTGTAATGCTTGGTTTGGGCATGCTACTGCTGTTCGTGCCGTAGCTGACCAAGCTGTTACACCTGATTGCCATGATGGTGTCCAGGGAGCTGAACTCTCGGCCCTTTGCTGTCATTTGTTTCTCTGACAACCAGGAGTATACCAACTCCAGGGCTGGTTTTGCTTGGTGTAGCCACTGGCTTCCCTCTTGGAAAGCACACTCCTCCCACACCCATACTGGTGTAGGATACCGACACAAGAACACGTTGTCTCAAAGCTCACTTGCTGCTGCACACATGGTGTACGTGACAGCAGGGGTATACATCCTGGGTACGGGGAAAAACCATACATCCTGGGTAGCAAGAAAAACCATACGTCCTGTTTACCCCAAACCTGTCCGTGGCATGCAGCCAACTTGGGGCTGTCTTATGCAAGGCATTGTGCATGCAATGGGCCCATGGAGGCTCTAGGCAACAAGCTGTGCCAAGCATTGCTAGGCCAAGCTGAGAAAAGTTTACATCAGTAGGTTCCGACATGAGCCGATGGATACTATAAAAGGTCACCGCGCTGTACCCTGAGTGGTACCCCACCACTGATGCCATTTGAGAATTCAGGATCAACGGGACACCACTGACTCCCGACCGAGGACCGACAGAATGCCGCGGGCCTGTGGCGGTGACTATACTCTCTGTCGTGCGCCAAAATTCTGCTTCTCCTTTCCCTCTTTTACCCCTCTAACCTATCACTTGCTGATATCCACAGATAATAAAACTACAATGAATGGCATCTGACCTCATTTGTGTCTTGATTTCACTCTTGGGTTGGAGACAAACCATCTCTCCCCCGGTATCAAAACCGGGTCAGGACAACTGGGGACGTTTGGGGCTGCCTTCTTTGTGAAGAAATACAGGACTACACACACACGTGCTTTCACTATCAGCCACAATGATTTCCATTCTGCTTGCCCTATGGCGAAGGCCATATGGAATGCCCAAGCAGATGTCACTGCTGTGATCAGGGGGGTGGCAGCGGTTGCAAACAGACACCTGTGATAAAGACAACTGCAGCTCAATAGTAGCACACGAAACTGAGGAAATCCTAGCCCAAATCTCCAACCTGGACCACAGAACCACTGTGGCAGTTCTCTGGTTGCACAAGTGTTGGGGTCGTTCCACTACTAAAGCTTTAGTCAGAGTTGCAGTATGGTACGAAATACATCTTCTCTCAGACAGTGCACAAAGTGTCACACAGGCCCAAATGGGGAAGAAGTGGTTTCTTTCAGTGATTACCTACCCACAGCCAGCACTATGGAAATACTATCAGGCATTATACTGGTCCAACTATACCTGGGCATGTCCCCTATACCTTCTCACTCTGCTGACACTGTGTGCCTTTAGGTTAAGGCTTTAATCACTTAGTTTAATACTATTCTCTTGTCTGTGTCCCACTGGTACTTCCCCCTCCTGAGCTCACCACAACCAACCCTCCAACTATTCTTCCTAAGTCACCCTCAACTCCATCCCACATCATTACTGAAGTATAGACTAGAATCACAGAATGGTTTGGGCTGGAAGGGACCTTAAAGATCATCTAGTCCCAACCCCCCTGCCATGGGCAGGGACAACTTCCACCAGACCAGGTTGCTCAAAGCCTCATCCCGCCAGGAGCCTGGCCTTGGACAATTCCAGGGATGGGGCATCCACAGCTTCGCTGGGCAACCTGTTCCAGTGCCTCACCACCCTCTCTGTGAAAAGAATGTCTTCCTCATGTCCACCTAAATCTACTCACTTTCAGTGTAAGGTCTCTTTGGAGCCTTCTCAAGGCTGAACAACCCCAACTCTCTCAGTCTGTTGTCATGGGAGGTGTTCACAATAATCTCTGTAACCCTTCTCTGCACAAGCAGGTACTTACATGATTTGGTAAAATCATATGTGACAGATACCTTTGGATCCTAACTGGTCCTTGAAACAGGCAGAGTTAACACTGCTTACCAGTGTATCTAGACTGAACCCCTTCTTGTCTACCACTTACAAAAGGTGGCTAGCCTAGCTCCACAGCTGTACCGCTCAGTAGAACACAGCCTGTAAGGTTTCTATGTGTGTCTATTTGGAATGTCCAACAGCATGGATGCAAAAGCCCCAACCAATAAGATAGATCCAATGACTGCCTCACAACAAACCTTACACTTGTCATTACTTAAACTGGGATTAGGACAGTGGCTGACGACACTTTACCATTATAGGAACATCCAAAACACAGTGACTGCACGTTATTACGATCACTAAACCTTTAGGGGTAACCCAAGTGAATGTTTCCTCAGCTCTGAGCTGCCTTCAAGTCCAACCAAGGCTCCAAACTGCAGTAGCTGTAATCTTAGGAGAAGGTGACAGCAGGACCCCAGCTGCTGAAACTCATAGAAGTTGTCCAAAATGATGTCACTAACACCAAATGACACCTGCAAGCCTGGCAGCTCTTGATAAGATTTACCTAGAACACAAATGCAGACTTAGCCATTGCTTATGCACTGGTTATAGGAGATGCTGCTATTGAATGAGCCTACCCTATCATGCCTCTGGCTTTACACCAAGACGGATCTGTGATCCATCTTGCATATCGACAACAAGCCTGGCAGAGAAATAAAGGGCGACAACAGGCAGACATTGAAGCTTGCATCCCTAATCTAGGATGGGGCTCATGTGCAAAGGGAATTCCTCCAGAAACCCTGATACTTGCTTTAATTCCCCTAGGGAAGTCTGACATTCCTCAGTACACCCCAATGAACATGCTGAGACAGTACTCATGATGTCAGCAACAGCAACTGGAGCTTTGAATTTGATGTTGCATCCAGCTGCAGCTTTGTTAGTTTTGACTTTATTGTGTTCATTGCTTATACTCATTCTGTATATCAAAGTTGGGCAAATAACAAAATAAATTATGTTAATCTGACATGTAAAACATGCAGCCAATTGATTCTGTATGTGCAAGAGTACATAATTAGCATTAATTGTAATGTTTAAGCTAAGTGCCTCATCAAATAATTGTACCCTTAACTGCTGATCTGCAACACGCCGCAGATTTATGACTGAGGCAAGAGGTACTGTACTACTACTCTGGAGTCGATAAAGTAGATTAACTGTAGACATGGGGTGGAGGGCGATGGATATACTCAACTCCTTGACCAAACTAGTGACAGTTTGGTTCAGGCTCCCAAGTGAAGGCCTAGGCCATGACCGCGTCAAGAACTTCTCTAGTTCCAACCTGTTCTTTAAAAACCCACACAGGAACAGGGTGACACAGTGAGCTTTGATGCGTATAAACTGGGAAACCGGAACACTGATCACGCAAGCAGATGGTTCTTCCAAGACTAATTTATCAAGGAACAAACAAAGTTGTAGGTACAAGGAGAGTCATGCTTATCTTTTCCATCACACATGATGTGACTATGAGCCAACCACTTCATTCTGTAAATATGACAGCCCAAGCGAGCCTTTTGGAGCTCCCCCTGCTAAGCTGCTGGCTGCATGACAGTTGGGACACCTCTCAAGGTTACTCCTTGAGGTTGAGACACTCCTTACCAACTGCAGATCTTCGGTAAGTGACCAGTAACACACATAACCTTTATCACAGGGCATTAAGATCTTGTATGGGTATTTTTGATTTATTATTATATTGGCTGTACAGTAAACAATAGATTGAACCTTTTCATCACTTTCCTAAGTCTCACTTTTTTCCTAAGTCACACCTTACTTCAGTAAAACTACTTTTGCTGCTATGTTTGGCAGTGTTTTTTTAATCAGTTTGAATCTCCCCTGTCACAAGTGTAACTGAGGCACTTGCAATAGTTATAAAATATTCTTATTTATCATTAAAAGCTTCCTTTTATTGGACCAAAACTCTAAACACCAAACAGGTATTTCAACACCAGCCACTCTGATCTCGGTTGTCTCCCACCTCTCCAGGACATGGAGTTCAGCAAACATAGGCTTCCAAGAACCGAAAGGACAAAAGTTCAGCTGCAGGCCAGTACAACTTTGCTCCCTCGTTTCTGCTTCTGGGCTTCTAGCAGCCAGTCTCAGTTAACCAAAAGCTTTTCAAATGAATTTGGTATGTTTGACATGCAGTATCATCGAAAGATTAGAGCAGCTTGGCAGACCTGCACTTGTGGAACAAGATGGGCTAAATCAACCAAACACGCAAAGGAAAGAGTATACACACACGAATCAACCAAACACATACGCAAAGGAAAGAGTATACACACACCAAGAATCCCATTTTCCTCCAGTTTTTAAACTCAATTTTACATGTCACAGCAGCATCAGTACACAGAGGCTTTCTTGCCACAAGAATTATTAGAACCTACATAGGAGAGAATTTGTTAGAAATTACCTGTATCTCAGATGAACTGCCAATCAGAGTAGTTACAGTAACTTTAAGCTTCTGAAGACCAGTAACTTCTCTTTGCAGATTCCCATCCCACCATTTCCAACAGCGTATTTCTCACTTTTGCCCATTGGCTTTGCTGTCCTAATGCCATCTGCTTCTACAGATGAACATTACAAAAATGGTTATTGTATAGGCCTGTTTTAGTTTTACACCCATGAGCTTCATGTTGGATCAAGTTCTTCCTCCCAGCCTTCCTTCATGTTCTTTGCATTGTCTCCTCCAACCACCAGGACCTGACTTCATTCAGTATTAGCCAACAGTATTTCTGAATCAGTTTGTTAGCAGGGTTCATTGTTTGGTTTGGATGTGGTAGTTTTGTTTGGTTGGTTTGGGTTTTTTTGTTTGTTTTGTTCTTGTTCGGTTTTTGGGTTTTTTTAAGTGAACACACTTCATTTTCAAAGTCCTCAGGCCCCAAATCCAGCACAGAGGGAACAGTGCTCAGAACAAACATGACCTTTTCTAAACAGATGAAGAAACAGTACAGAGATTTTTCAGTTCAAGCAATAGCCATTAAAACAAAACCCATCAAAATTATCCTCTTCCTCCTGCCCCGAGGCTGGAGCCCAACCTGGAGATGCAGGTTTCTCCATTGCAGGCCCATGGACACAGCTGCTGCTGCTCTCCCATCTGCAAGTTCAACCAGTAGCAAGGTTGAGCACACATCCCAAACACACAAAGGACATGGACACCCACAGCCATGGTGCTGCCTTCAACAGCACCTACATATACGACACACAAGTGTTAAGTATTGACAGACCAGTCCCTTTGCTCCTGTTTGGCTGGTCAGGACTGAATGTCTCTCTACAGCCCACACCTCCCCACTTTCTACAGTCACACACATACTCACAGATCCCTCAAGTACCGGTACAGCCCCTCTGCCCATCCAAACCCTTGCATGGGTCCTAGGCCCTCCTACCCAATCAAAGGGTCTTCTACTTGCCAGCTGTCCAGCTTGATGCTCACTAGCAGACAAATGCACGCACTCGCACACTTGGTTTGTACGCACTCCATGCTCACAGACCCCTCTGAACACCAGCATGGACTCTGTCCATCCAATACCCCTGCCAGGACCCAGGGCCTCCTACCAACAGCTAGTCCACCTTGAAGTTTGCAAGAAAACTATACCAGCAAACCCCAGACACCCAATTTGAGGAACATATGCCCCACGCACCCTCATTAGCAGCCAGCAGCAGGCACACGGGCTGTGACCCACAGCCCCGCTCCAGCCAGCGGCACTGAGGCCTTCACCCCATTCATCCTGCACTCCAATTGCTGGCATTACAGGCCAGGGGTGCCTGCACCCCTGGTCTGACCCCAGGAGCTGCTGGCCCCAAATCCACTTGTATCTGTCCCCCCAGTAGCTTGCACTCCGGATTGAAAGTCTGCAGGGCCTGTGGAGATGCTCCCAAGAGCTATGATCCTCCCAACTACTGATGGTGAGACACCCTCTCGCTCCAGTTGCTGGCACCATGGGCCAAAGGTGCCTACCCCTCTGGTCTGGCTCCACTTGCTGGCCCAGTTATCCACTCACACCAGTCTCTCCAGTAGCTGGCACGGAGCCCTTGCAGCACTCACACACGAGGGATAGAGAGTGAGACTACACAGAGAGACGGTTAAGAAAGGACTTAAGAAGGTAAGGCTGGCTGCAGGGATCAGGCATCAGACCTCCTGCCCAGACACAGTTTAGACAGGACTGGTCCCTTTTACACCCTATTCTGTCTGCTCCCCCTCTGCAGAGTTCAACCCACATCTCTCTTCCTCCCACCCACACCTAGGACTCCCAAGTTTGTACTATCCATCAGTTTGAAAGTCTAAGTTTGCCTACAGATTCTCAGTGGTTGTAGTGAGAATAGTTGATTACTGTTCATGATTGATCACCGCTTCCAGAATTATCCACCACCTCTGTGAACGGTAATGTGAAAATCTGGATAATATCATACTGAGTGCTGACTGGACGTGGTTTGGTTCTCAGTCACATCCTGGGTGCCTGGTCAGCGTTCCGGTTGGGATTGACAATGGGAGCATAATAACCTGCACGTTCACACGATTTGTGCCAAAGACTTATGTAAGGTGTTCGTTACTTACTGTAAAAGTGGGAGACCCTCAGGCTGACTCCTGGAGCCTCACCTATGGGTGGACACAGTGCATAGGACTTTCCCAATTACTGAGGATCTCCAGGGGCCAGCTGCCGAGGGGCTTCCCAGCTGATCTGTGAGCCCGGATGATGGTTTTGAAGTGGTGATCGGTAATGTAACCTTTCCTTAATCACTGTCTTGCTTTACAGTAATGAGCTGGTGCATCACTGTCTTTCTGTTTTAATTGGTGCATCATTATTCTGCTTTTCTTTTGGATTGTTACTATAATATATACTTAGTGAAGCGTGTTGTTATATATAAAAACTGGAGTCTGTTTTTTCACCTGGAATCCCACCATTCAGCAAAACAATTACCCATCAATTAGTGAGACTGAAAACATTCGAGTCTTCTCTCCTTCACATTTGTCTGTCAAGTTTGTCTCTGAGCCTTGTTAACAATTGCTTCTCCCCTTTTCCACATAATCCCATTTGGCAAGACCCACGATCAGATAACGTTGCTGAAATAAACACTCTCAGGTCACCCACACTCATCAATTCGCATAGCTTAGGTGGTTTGCTGCTTCTTATCCCCGCGTACTGTTTGCCTGGCAGCTTTGTGCATCTGATCTTTTGTTTTATTCCTTGACCCTTATTGTCTCCTTTTGCACAGAAAAAGGTCCTTGAGCAGATAACCTAACCTTCCATACACCTTCACACTCAACACATTCCCCAATTTGATTACTGGAAACAGCATCCTGCAAGTGGTGCTCCTTCACTGCCAACACCGGCCATTCTTTTTAACTCTTTGTCTGCTATTTCTTCTGCTGCTTTCTCACGTATTTCCATTGATATGGCAGTCGTGGCAGTTATAATGTTTATGTTACAAACCCCAACTTATGTTTCACTGAGTTTATTTGAGGGAGAACTGCAGGACTATTAAAAACATAAGCATTCCTTAGGGAAAGGATCAGACATGGGGAAAAGTGGGATGTGCAGTAACAATGAGGGAGAGAAAGACAGAGGAAGAACTAAAGGGGTCCCAAGGACCAGGGTCTCACAGCTCATAGATCTAAGGGCAGCAACTGAAGAGACCAGGGTGCCAGAGATGGAGAAGAGGCCACAGGGCTTGGAGGTCTCCGTGACAGCAACTGGAGAGACTGGCATGCAAGGTAAGTCTGGATACCAGCTACTGAAGAAGGAGCTGCAGATCACAGGGTTACGGGTCAGCAACTAGAGAGACCAGGGGGTGTGCAAAAGGTCCAAGGGCCAGCAATTAAAGGGACCTCAGTGTGTCAGTATTTCCCACAGTGCATTTATGGCAATGTATAATTCCAAGCTGAACTAGCCACAGCAGGAGGAAAACCCAAGACACTTAAACAACAACAGACCAGTCACAGAGTATGACTCCCGCACTCATGTGTCACTTGTGTACACAGAATTGCTCAATAAAACTATTAACTGTTAAAAATTTTGGTCAATTTTCTCCAGTTTATGCTGAATATAAGATATATAAGACAACAGTTGAAAACTTTCATGGGTGCCTTACGCTACACAGACCTCTGCACACTACACTTCCCATAACTGTTTAATACCATTCTGAAATTGTACTGCACTAAAATTGTGTTTCTTGTCGCAGGCAGTTAACAACAACTTAAGAAATGACAATTCTATAAATCAATTTTAAAACTTACTCAAGAGATAGTACAAAAAAAATCAAAACATAAGGAAAAAGCGCTCCACGGCACTTGGCAACGGACCTGATCCACAGTCCTACAGCTACAGAATCACACCTCCAGCACTGCCACAGGAGTCACCGGAATTGGGGTCACAGCCAGCAGGGCAGCAGGAAAAAGGCCATTCTCCTCACCAGGAATGAGACAAAACACAAATTCAGATTTTTTTTTTTTAACATAGCACTTCCAATTGTTGATATATGGCATGGTGTTTATCACAAGCAGCATCTAAACCGACCTCAAAAAGATTATTCTTAAAGATAAAAAGTGAATTTTCTGCAAGCACCATGGACTCCAAGCATTGTTAAGAGCCATGTTTCACATGGAGTTTTAAAATTCTAGCTCTCACCATATCCAAGCAACACATCAATAACAGCAAAACAGATGTCACTGTTCAAAACAAAATATCCAAGATTGATACCATCAAACACAAACAAGCATTTATTGCTTATACTCTTCAGGGGAAGAGCAATGTTCACTTCTGACTCATAGCCATAAGCATGAGAAAGTAATTTTTAACACAAACTCCAAAGATTTGCAAGGAAAAAGGCATTGGTAACAGGGATCAGACTCATCACACAAACCATCTCCTAACTTTCTATTCAGAAACCTACAGATGATAGCTTTTCTAACATTAGTGTAAGACTCCTCTGCATGGGAATATCCTTGCCTCTCTATGTAGTACAGTTCAGGTATATAATTGAAATGTAGTAGTATAAGTATACATACGTAGCTCAAGGCTTTTTAGTTGTTCGTACTACGATGGAAGAGGTCAGCTAACAGAAAGCAGAGTGCAATGGTGCCTTTTCTTAGATGGAATGATGTTTTTTTAGAAGACATGCACCATGTCTTCTACAGCACCATGCTAGAGCTGCAGATGCAGCACACTTCACGGAAACCACTGTGAAATCCAGAGCAACCATGAAGTGCACTTCCGTCGCCGAAGACTTTACAAGTTCCCTCCAAGATTTAAGGCGCATCCAAAAAACCTGTCTTAAATTCAGTAGTTGCACCTCCTTTTAAAAGTGCTGCTCTCAAATCATTCAACAACTAATGACTCATAACTGGAGAAGATACTGCAATCTACGTACAGAATCCTGGTTGAAGGAGTTAATTTCAGCCACGGACAGTAACAGTAACCTTTCACCAGCAGATACCAAAAAAGCTCTTTAGCATATCTGCATTGTACAGGGATCATGATACCAGCAATAAGGCATATTACCAGCTTCAAGAGTGTTTAAAAAAAAAGTATAGCTGTAGTAATGCCCTTCTCTGCTGATCTCTGAAGTTTCCTCTATACTCTAAGTTACACTATTAACGCTTCTACTCACTAAATGACGTTCCTTGCAATTTCCTCAAGTATAAAATCCTACAGCTTCTTTCGTTTATATTTTCAGTGCCCCCTGTAGTTTTGAAACTGTTGAGAACTCTCATGTTTATCAGAAACACAAATAATAGTCAGAAAGATCCTAGCAGTGTCTAACAATCAAATGTGGGAGAAAGCAAAAACCCACTCCCTGTCCGCAATGGGGAAGCAGTGGAGTGCTTCGAAAACCTGCAGCTCTAACAGCACTGAGCAGATCTCAGAAATTCTCTGAGTGCCAAAGGTAGGTTGAGAAGTTTACATTTTCCCCAATCCCACTGTCTTCTCCATTTCTACATCTTCAGTTGCACCAATGCTGCTACCTGTGGTGCTTCAGGATGAACCAGACTATATAATAACAAAGTTCACTCACTTCAGCAATCTTGTTGGCACATTCCTTCAGACAGATGTGTAGCATCCACCAGAAGAACAGAAGCTCCTTCCTGGTCTTTGCTCCTAGGAGGAACAACAATCATTAGGCTGCGAGCGTTACTTTTACTGAAACAGCAATGGCGGGTACCAACAGCATCACTGAACAGTCTCCAACGTCCTTGATTGCTAATAATACATCAGAGATCTCCGGGCAGATTTTTTAAGTCCAATTTGCTGTGAAGCAACAGCTTCCTTTCAATAGCACGCAGTATCAGCTTATGAAGGCGAAGAACAGCGATCCCCTATCGCTAACCACCATAATGCATGCTTTCACCATTTTTCCTCGGGTGTTTTTTTGGTTTGTTTGTTTTTCTCCCCTCCTCTTAAAGATCACCAGCAGTCTCTACAGTTTCTCACAAGCCCTCACAGTCAGGCTTAGCACATGTGCTGCTCTAGGAATTAAGGCAGTTAATGAGTTGCACCATCCTGGCCACCCACCCCCTTTACTCTTCCTTTGCTATCTTCAGCCTTCCCTCCTGACCCCTTTTAAATCAGAGGGCAGAGAGAACTGATCTTGGTCCTGCGTCCACTTGTTGATTATTAGTCATCAACAAAGAGAAGAAAGGCTCCACATCAAACTAACAGGTTAATTATTGCATTGATTAGGACCAGGAGAGAGCACAAACAGTGGGACCAAGTCACACATCTCCAACCCACTGATAGGTTGCTCATGCTTGCAGCAAATGAAACTGAGCAAGCTCAGCGCACACAGGACTTAAGAAACCACTCCCCCTATTTGCGACCCACAGTCAAAAGTCAATAGACCCAGGTGGTGGTCGTAGTAAGCAGCTCAGCTGGTCCATTATGGGCAAAAGGCCTGCCAAGAAGGATCTCCCTGAGGAGCACTCGCCCTCCTGAAATGCTGGGGCCTGAACAAGATTCCTTGAACCAAAGCTGACCTACAGATAAACCTCACAACCCCACAGTATAGCTAATACATGTGGTATTGATCGTACATATAACATAACTTTATCTATATTTCTCTGATTTAGCATGAATATATATATATTTGCTGCTGATATGTAAAGCTTTGTTATAACACTTATTAGTCACCAGTAACCACCAGGCAGCTCTTTTCCTGTTTTGAGGTATGTTGACCAGACATCTAGACTTGTTCAAAGCCAAAACAGACAGACACCCCTTTGGGTTCCTCCTAGGGCCCTGGCCAGGCTTTGGGTGGAATCCAATGGGGAGGGTGACACCAGATGTTCCCGCACTTCGTGTTTTGAGAGTTGTTTATTCAGCAGTATAAAAGCTGGACCCTCTTACAGCGACTCTGGAGATCTGACCTACAAGCGGACGCACCGCGTAGGGCCTCCCAATTGGCAGGACAAGTTCTCCAAATCCTCACTGCCACCGGGGCTCCCCAGCGACTGCGGATCTGGATGATGGTAAAGTAGTAGGGCAATTGGTGATGTATCTTTCTTAACCACTATCACTAACTTCATGTAGTAATGATCAGATGCATTACCTCAATTATTTTCTTTGCTGCTTAGGCCCGAGCATAACAAGCTTATCTTTTTTTAACTACACCCATTATATTGGTTTGGCATTATTTTGAAATAGATAGTACGTCTATTCTTTTTATTGGTGTCTGTGTCCTTTCCATCGACCCCATCAACTGCCAAAACACCCCCCAGCCAAGTGCCCCATCACACCTGTACTCCGTTAGAGGTGACTAAATGAACACAACAGGACCCTTTTGACAGTTTTTACTCACCAAAAAAAACCCAAAAAAAGGCAAACAAAAGAGCTGGAGAACAGTGTTGTGTAATTTTTAGAAACAGATATAAAAACATTCTCCTACCACAACATGTTTGCCTGAAGAAAACATGTAAGTCAACAACTTGCTGGATTTTAAAATGCCAGCGTTTGTAGAACAGCCTCCTGCAGATCAGTTATTGCACTGACCTACAAGTACGTTTGCTAGAGAGTGGGAGGAGGGGCGAGAAGCGAAAGCACATCTGTGCTTTAAGTAGAAAACGAAACTGAAATGACAAAATAAAAGTTCTTCTAAACAACCTGGCAGACCAATGAATTTGAGAAACAGATGTAGCTACCACTAAAGCAGGAAAGCCAAACACCCCGTAACAGACTTGATATGAAGCACGCTGTATTTCTTTTTTTCTGCCAAAACATAAGACAATATACTATTTCCTGAAGAAAAATACTGTTTAGGCTTGAACTGCAAAGAGGGCTTCATCTTTAAACTTTGAAGCACCACCTGACTCGCTGCAGTGAAGTAACCGTTCCCAGTTCAGAACTACCTCAGTACACAGGCTACAGCTTTGCTCTGAGAAAGGGGACCTTTACACTAGCACAGCTTTCAAGAGGAAATAATTTAACTTTGCGGACAGTAATATAAAACCGATCAATAACACAAGCCTGTCTTCTCTGCCAGGAATGTCCACCTATGTGTTTTGGGACACTGGCTGGTTAATTCAAGGAAATCAGGTGGTAAGAGCCCAGTTTGGAGCCTGTGAGGTTAGCGAGAAGTTTTATTCCCACCATTCTCAGATACAAGAGCTAAAAAATATTTACCAGGAGTCACGATGAGCTGGGTTTGTTTCGTTTCATTACTCAGTCATCCCAGGAGGCTAGTTAGGAGTGGGAAAAGCCTGATGTTACCACAGAGCTCCTAGAAAGAGTTGAGTCAACCCCATAACAACTTCTAGGAAAACAACCTCCAGCATTCCTATGGGCTTCTGCAGCATATCCAATGCTCCGGGGAAGACCTTCCTCTCACGTATTTCCCAGAGCATAAGAACTAAGTTGATAAAGTGTTGATGCAGTCTCCTCACGTTTCCATCTGCTTTTGCAGAAGGAATAAGCCGCCTTCAACAACCAACCCAAAGCAAAAATGGCAGCTTTAAAACCTTTTTTCCTTTAGTTACATAAACACGTGGTCAGTTCCAACCACAACACCCAACTGCTGGAGTCCCTCTTACACACGGCCGGCTCCTCACCGCATCCCTGTGATGCCAACCTGAAAGGCTGAAGCAGAAATCTCTGGCAAACACCGGATTCCCACGGCAGAGCTTAAACACGGCGGGCTCGCAACACCCAGTCTTCCCCAAACTGCAAGCCCACAACCCTGAACGCTATCACTTGGGGTTTTGCTCTCTTTTTCAGAATACCCTTCAGTCCCATCTCCCTGCAGCGCCATACCCTACGGAGAAAGGCAGTCAATCGGCTTCTGCCGAGGGCGCCCGGGCCGAGGGATGTTTCCGGAGGCCAACATTCCGACGGGGACGCGCTCCGGCAGATCCCCGCAGCCGCTCGCAGGACGCCCAACTGCTCGGATGGGTTCTG
>NW_010269072.1:0-591 GCF_000690775.1 Eurypyga helias
AGAGCTGGGTCTGTTAAGCTGGGAGAAGAGGAGGCCAAGGGGGATCTTACTGATGTTTATCAGTACCTAAAGGGTGGGTGTCAGGAAGATGGGGCCAGGCTCTTCTCAGCGGTGTCCAGTGACAGGCCTAGGAGCAATGGCCATAAACTGGAAAACAGAAGGGTCAGCCTGAACATGAGGAAACGCTTCTTCCCTGTGAGGGTGACAGAGCACTGAACAGGCTGCCTAGAGAGGTGGTGGAGTCTCCTTCTCTAGACACTTTCAAAAGGCGCCTGGAATTTTTCCTGTGTGATCTACTCTGGGTGATCCTGCTCTGGCAGGGGGGTTGGACTAGATGATCTCTAGAGGTCCCTTCCAACCCCTTCCACTCTGTGAATCTGTGTAAATAAAGGATGGAGTTGTTGGCTTGTGAATGCTAAAGCTTTTCTTATTCTGGTGTATTGTATTGGAAAGCTCTTTGTTCATACAGAAATCACAATTAAATGTGATTTGTTCTGGTTAAATCTTATTTCCTCATAAAGCAAACAAGACAAAACCTTCCTTTTTGCTTTTAAGTTCTTACTGTGTTCCTACCCTTTCTTTTGTTAGGGA
>NW_010269072.1:620-11589 GCF_000690775.1 Eurypyga helias
AAACCACGCTTGTGCAAGCCACTGCAGAGATCCCAGTGAAGGCAAACCCGTAAATCATGCAGGGTGGTGTGGCAGCTGGTTTTTGGCCTTTTGTTGTGTCTTCAGCTGGTTCTATTTGTATTGTATTTATGTATCACCAGCGTGTGTATGACATTCTTCTCCTTATCATTTCACTATATTAGTAACACCGTGCACCAAAACCTCTTATTTCCTCCGTCTTTCGAGGCCTGTATGAGAAGGAGTCTTCTTCGGATGTCACTGCACAGCCCTGTGCCCAGCGTAACCTTTTGTAGAGTGACACGGTGTCTGTGCTTTACTTCTGTCCTGCTTGTGACCACCCCCTTGGAGGTTGCACAGAGCTTCACCACAGCAAGCTATTTCTTGAAATGGTATCGGGACCTGTTTTATTCTACGTTAAGAAGACTTCTGACTGGATGTCAAAAGCTGTATTATGAACAATCTTTATCAGAGCTGTACTATGATGAGAGATGGAGCACTCAGATTTCTGGAATTAATATCCAGAAGCAGTGAATTTCACCTGTGTTGTTACTTTGCTCTTTATCATCAGTTCATCTGCCACGAGTCACTGAGTAAAATGCTGTTCCGCCATTTCTGCTGCTGGTCTGGGAGTTCTGCTAAGAGTAGTAATTTTAAGCTTAACTTTCACGCTGTAGTCAGGAATGTTTGCTGTTCCTAACAAGCCTGTATATTGTCTTAACAGCCTTAAAGAGTTGCTGAGAGCCAAATTAATTGAATGTGGCTGGAAGGATCAGTTGAAGGCACACTGCAAAGGTAACAGTGGTCAAATAACTAATATCCTTTGTAATCAACTGAGGTTCTGGACAAATAAAAGTCCCAGATGGAGCCGCATAATAGTCAATTTAAATGAGACTTGGGCAAGAGGAAAGTATCCTTGGCAATTGGTTTTGCATGCAAGGAAGCACCTGGGCAAAAAAATAAAATCTCCAAACTTCTCTGATCTGAAACTTACTAATCTTCTGAGAATAGTGTTGGAATTGGTTCCCTAAATATTCATGACGATACAACTTTTTGTTTTGAGAGAGATGATTTCCTTACCACAGGAGAATAAAAAACAAGAGAAAGGAAAATGGAGCAAATACAGTGGTATGCAGCTTAAAAACTTGAGATCTTTGTTGTCTGCACACAGGCGAGAAGGAAGTGCATTTGTACTCCTGAATACAAGTCTTGAAAATAAGATCATCTACTTAGATGAGATCTTAGAAGAGATGAACCACTAAATACCTACATCATTTAGTTCTGAGCTGTGCTCAGCATTATTACAATTTACTGACTTGTAAATTATATGAAACGCTTATAAATAGTATTTAAGCATCCCAGAATATTATTGCACAATGAAATTTCCTTAAAGCAAAAAAGAAATCCCTTGAGCTTTTGCTGTAATTCTGATTTGGTCTATTGTACTCAGCAATTCAATACTCCATTACAAAGTTTTCTCTTTGTAGGTCTGGGCATGTTAAATTATTTTCCTAGGTGGATTTGCAGGGAAGGCTGAAATGATTCATGCTTGCAGTTGTCTGGCTGATGCCACTGCCAGAGATTACACACTGCAGTAGTACAGATAGTGAAAGGATGGTTTTCTGCCTTCTCAACTATACACTTCATAATCTGCTATAGCAAAGTTATTTAAATTTGTTTGGTTTACATTAGTACTATGAACTGTAACTGCAACTGCTGAGAATGCAAATGTAAGTTCAGTTGTCCCTGTTAAAGGCCTAATAACCCCCAGAAGAAAGGACAGAGAGGGACTTGGGGGGGGGTTAGGATGTTCTTTTGTTACTGTTTTTGTTGTTTTGTTGGGGTGTGGAAGGTTGGTTTTTTTTGGTAGCTTGTTCTAGAGTCTTCTGCCCTTGTGGATCAGGGCCAATAATTGAGCAATCCAGGATTAATTTCCATAGGGAATTCAGCCAAGAAAAACAATTTGCAAATAGTTCACGTGATGTCAGTTCAGAAAACATAGTTAGTGTCCTGGGGACAGTGGATCCTATGTACTGATATATGGTTCAAAACATTCATGTTTAAACAAAATGTTTTAGGTTTTTGCTACTGAATTTAAGTTTCTTTTCAGCATTGACTTCTGCACTTTTCAGTAGTGCACTATAAGATGACAGTTGGTTTCAGTACTGGTATGTATTAATCACACAGCGTAAGTAATGAGTTAATAACCTACACTTCTTAGGGTCACAAGCTACTTCATCTTCCCTGTTGACCAGCCTATGCATGCAGGTTTTGTCTCTTAGTCATTGGCACAGGTTTTGTCTTCTGATTAATGGATTGAAAGATGTAAAATATGTGTCTTGGTCTTCCCTAGATGTCATTAAAGAAAAAGGATTAGAGCATGTTACTGTTGATGATCTGGTGGCAGAAATCACTCCCAAAGGCAGAGGTAAGGAAACACAAATGTGGATGTGGTAGTAGGTCAGTAAACATGCCTACCTGTATTTAATTAATACTTTGAATCTCCCCGTCCTGGATTCAAGGAAAAATGTTAATAGCTTGTTACGAACTGCAAATAAAGCATGTGAATTTGTACTGTGTAACAGCCATTCAAAATCTGTAATGACCTGTGTATGTAGACTGCTTCTGCAGGTTACATTATTTAGTCATCAGGCTGTACTCATCTTTCGGACTGACTTCATGATCCCAAGAAAACTTGGGGTATGTGACAGAGATTTTAAAATTCCGATTCTTTTTAAGATGTAAAAATCTGAGCAAACAGTGCTAGTGTAATAGGAAGTGGCAAAAGGAAAGGACATAGCATACAGATGCAGAAAAATGGAGTCTCTTAAGGTTTTCTTTATATAGTTTTTCTTGGACTCTAATAGGCTTTAGTGTTAGTAAGAGAAACTTCATTAAGTCTTAAATAAAAATAGGCCTTCTAAATAATATGATGAAGACCCTTACTCTGAGGTCATGGCTGAGATTTTTTTTCGGTCTTAAATTTGTGAAGAAAAAATAGGATAATCAAACTAGTTTCTGGTGATTATATCCTGTTTACTGTTGAATAATTACTTCCCTTGAACTTTCCAATTTTCTTGACTATGGCTTGGCAAAAGCCTACCAATAACAGCAGTGTTCTCAACAGGCTTCGATTTTAGCCTGTTTTAAATTGGAAAAATAGAGATGTGCTATTTAAAAATCAAGTAGCTTCAGTTACTTAGGTATTAACAGAAATGCAAGAACAAACAGAGAAGAAGTAGCTGTTGTAGAAGGTTGATATTGGCATATTTTCCATTTTTGTTGTTTTCACTTTTTGCTTTCTTATTTGTGTTTCAGCCTTGGTACCAGACAGTGTAAAGAAGGAACTCTTGCAAAGAATAAGAACCTTCCTTGCCCAGCATGCCAGTCTTTAATGCTGACATTCATCTGGGATACAGTGATTCTGTTTCTGTTATGTCCATCGTGTCAGGATTGGAATGCACTTTTCATACTTGAGGATGGATTTTTTTTTTTTTTTTTGTATGATGAGTTGAGGGTTCTTCACACTGTATTGATTTCTTAAACTTGGTGTTATTTTAATAAAAAATTTTGTGGACTTGTGGTTCTGAGGCTTCTCTATCAGTTCCCTGTAATACGATGTCACCTATTCCAGTTTTTTAATAATCCATAATTTTATACCGTCATTCAAACTTGCTCAGATTTTCAAAAAGAAGTGAAATTAACAAGTATGTTAACTAGAAACACAGAACAGGGTGAAAAAAGTCTGTGGAAAATGGGTTATGACATGCTACTGAGCATATCCTTTCTAATCTTCCCTGAGTAACTAGCTGGACAGCGCGAAGAAGTTAAGACTATGTAACACTGTTGGTGGCATTCCTCTCAGTACTTCTTTGTTAGTGAATGGTTTGAAGTCTCGGGCTTGTATCGCAAACATTCCCCCAGTAACTGAAAGGTTGAATTCATCAAACAAAAAAAGGCAGTTGTATCTTTCATCAATAATTCTCCCTTCACATTTAGTTGAAGAGTCACTATTCTGATCCACAACAACTGTTTTCTAGCTCTGCCCATATTACTGGTAATTTTTAACTATGTGGATCTTTAGGGCCTTTTGGAATTTAAGTGTGATATAATAGTTTGCCTCTTAAGATGATACACCTGAAGTTCATGTGCACGGGGAGGGCAGGCACGTGCACAGGGCTGGGACAGGATGCACAGCGGCGGCAGGACTATCGGTGCCGGGCTGCGAGAGTTTTATGAACTTGTCTGCCCTTGCAACAGCCAAAGGTGCAGCCTGGCATTAGACACAAGGTCAGCGTAAACTGGGCAATGCCAGCACTCAGTAGGACAGGATGTAACCGGTCACGAACACCTTCTGGCTACATGAGACCAAGTTACAGCGAAGACTGGCAGAAGCTAGGATCAGGGATCTGCTACGGTGTACAGATACCCCCCTGAGGGCCTGTGCTGTGCTGTTACACATCCATCTTCATGCCAGTCTGAGCACCCTTGCTGTACATCACTGTCTACACTGTTAAATAATAATGGAGGAGAAAGAAAAAACCTTCCACTACAAAGTCTATCTTGTTTTTAAAAAAGCTTGTTTGCACTATGTTAATTCAGTGTTCAATTGCAACTCCATTTGCAAGGAGTACGTTTTGTTTGCATTGCACATGTGTATATTCATTCTGAGCTCTTCATTCTAGACTGGATTTATGCAGTGCCTGTAACTGATGGAGCACAGAATATTTGTTCGCACAACCTAGCAGAATAAACGCTACTTGAGTGTGCGTTTAATATATGGCAAGGCTGCAAAATATCTTCTGCATTCTTACTCGTTTGTTCTTTGAGGTCTTTGCTGATGTTCTTTGATATTTTGCACATGACTTTAAAAGTCTTTGCTTGATGAATGGCTGCAGCATGCCATGGGCATGAAATAACTGGCTCCAGAGCTTCCACTCGATTTCCGCACTGTGGTGGGAGGGTGCCAGACTAAAGGTGTCAGACACAGCACTGTGGAAGGCTTGTTGTCCGGTTAGTCAGCATCTGAGTTTCCATCTAGGACACGGCAGTTGAAGCGCAGCTGCAGTACGTGCAGTGCAGTTCTCTGTGGGCAGCTTATGCTTGGCACAGAACAAAGGCTGAATGTTGAGGAAGTTGTGCTGAACAATCTGAAGTTAAAGGCTTGACAGATAGATCTTTCACATGCTTCCAAAACTAAGTTGTAAAGTTCTACCCAGACTGGCTTAAAACTCAGACACCCAGCGGGAAAAGGAGAGGAGGACTGCCTTCCATGCGTGCAGCAGTGACTCCCGTCTCAGGGTAACGCAGTCAACTCGCTAATGTAAACAGCCCAACGCCGTGTGTTCCCGCACTTCATTCTGTTAATCACACTAGTGCCACCTCTGTTCAGCAGACAGGCAAAAAGCATGTTTGACAACAAGGGCAGATCCAAACTGCACTGTGGTGGACTGGTCAGTGGTATCTTGATAGATTTTCTAAAAATGAAGTTAGATTGCGGGTGATACCAGCAATGGGAGGTGGATGCCCCATCCCTGGCTGTCTCCAAGGCCAGGCTGGACGAGGCTTTGAGCAACCTGGTCTAGTGGAAGGTGTCCCTGCCCATGGCAGGGGGGTTGGAACTAGATGATCTTTAAGGTCCCTTCCAACCCAAACCATTCTGTGATTCTATGATTCTGTGAATAAATAGGTCCCCTGAAGTGCCCTTCTATTTTTGTTTTAACTGCAGGTTTTATTCTCAGATGCACAGGGTGGCTTTGCTTTGCAGACTGTTCTCTGCAATCTGTTTCTACTCATTTGGTTGAGTACTGAAACAATCAGTAAAGTTCAGGACTCACCCAGAATATTATTGCTGAGCTGTTTGGTTTTTTTTTTTTCTTCACACTGAAACATACGATGCTCTGTGCTGTTAAAGGTTCCATACCTATAGCCTGTGTGGAGAGATGCAATAACTTTTTTATTTAAAATTTCAGCATTTTCAATGTCATGAAATGAATCTGTTCATTGCAAAGGCAGACAGCACCCAGAACTAGACAGCCAAGAAGTGACAATACAGGGTTGATGTGAATATGCCGTGGGCATATACAGTCCTATATATACACTCCAGTAGCTAATTCAGCTTGGTCTTTTTGTAGACAAGCCTGTAAATGATAAAATGAGTTTGTAAATTGACATTGAAATAACGGGTCAGATAACAGCTACAGTAAACTGGTATAGCTCTGGATGTGCACTAATCCAAATTCTATGTGACAGTGAATTGAGTAGTCCTGTCGTCAATGAAAGACCGATAAAGAAAAGTTAGTTTAGCCTCCTCCCTTAGTCAGGCCCTCAGGGGTCTGAAGCACACAATGCACAGAAACCAGTTAGATTCTCACTTGTTTTACAATTATTTCCCTATGAATAGTTCTCCACATTGGCACAGTCCAGTCAAAAAAAAACCTTACAAACCAGTAACATCACCAAGAAATTCCTCTGAGATGTCAGACTCACATCTTAGATAGAACCGTATAATTTTGACATTGCAGGTTTTTCAGTTGTGGAGGGGTTTTTTTATTCTTTTTTCCCCAATCTTCTTCATTCTGTGTATTGCCATAATGTTTCAGTACAAAACTTTATCACTTCGAGAACAACTGTGTCTGAAGTCTGTACAAATTCATCAGCGCTATTAAAAAATTATTGCTGCTTCTCAGTCGTTCCCTCCAGAGGGTTGTCTGGGGTGACAGCTCTGCACTAGCTAGCCCATGTCCTCATCTTTTCCTTCACATAATGGAATATGTTAAATTTTAGTGATTGTGGTACCTCAATAGTTTGACTCTAACTTACTATGTGACTGAGTTTTCACTAGAACAATGAAGAACACCCAATGCTTTTACCTGCTGGTTGGTTATATTTCTAAATATTTACAACTGAAATCAGAATTGTGTTCTACTTGGCTGCTTGGCTGGTTTTTCTCAGCTATTCAGTTTCTAAAAGAAACAGCTGTGGCTGCAAAGCCAAATTTGTAATGACTGGAGCCCAAAATGAGGAAAAATAATTTCCTTTCCTCATAAATAATTTATACTTCATCACTTTAGGGTAATGAATAGGTTAATCAGCATTCTGCTTGGAATGAGAAAAGGCCTAATCTCGCTTTAGCATATTTCACATTTATCATGGTGCTTTCCATCTGAACAGTATTATTAAAAATGTTCTTTACACATATCTTATAACTAGTGAAGTGATTTAGTAGTAGATCATAAAAATATCCCCTCTAAGGAATCCCTGCTGATTTCTGTTTGTTGGAGTTGGTAGGGAAGAGGTTATCATTCATCGGGAGGTGAAGTATCGAGCTGCTCCCGATAAGATCTGCGTCTGGCAGCCTGTGGGTGAACACTGACAAGGGCAGAGCAACCTGGCCTCTTCTGCTGGCTGGCTCCCATCAACGGCCTACGTACAAAGTCAGCACAGAGTGGAGTTTTTACATCTAGTGCGGTGTATCAGAACCTCCTCAGGGAGAAAACAGGAAACAAAGGGCACTTCACCCTAACAGAGAAAAACGTAAAGCAGTAGATGGCAACAGAAGTCAGACAAATTCAAATTTAAAACAAGGTGGTGTTTGTAAAAGTACAGCTGCTTAACCACTGGAACAAACAATGACAGAATATGGTGACCTTCATTTTTCAATGCTTTCCGGAGTACAAGATGCCTGCCTGGAAGAGCTGCTTTAGTTCAGGATTACTCAAACTTTCCAGAAATATACTACTTGCCTATGAGTGGTGCCCAGAGCTGGCAGCAGCAGCTCAGTTTCTTCAGCTGCGAAACGAAAACCAGAATAAATACTCTGTGTTTATAGTTCTGCTCCCCTGCAAAAGGAACAGAAAAAAAACATCCCCAAAATTGAAGGTCCAGAGCAGTTCACAGACTTCTACAAATATCCCCTGCTTTACAACTCCTCTGTTCTGGGAAAGCTGAGTGGCACCTGAAACACTGTTTTCTAACACTTTCCAGGGTGAACATTTAATGAACCCCATGGACTGCAGTTTCCCTAAAGAGAAATGCTGCTTTAGTAGAACACAAGCAGAAGCCATTAGCCCCAGCACAGGTGTAATTGGGTGTCACATAATGCCCTCAGAACTGGAACAGAAGTAGCAGAAACAGTTAAACAAATAAAATCTTTTTTTTGCAACTTGGATTGAAAAATGCTCCCATCTAGTTAAGATGTTTGTTAACATTTTCATGTGCATTTCATTCTGAGGTAAGCTCCTGCCCCATCCTGGAGCAGTTTGCTAACATTTGAGTAGTTCATTTTAGATTTCAAAATATCCATTTACATAATTTTTGCAAGGGGGTGTTTCATCAAATAGTCAACAGAATCCAACATTTGTCAAGAATAAAGTCTCCTCTGAAAATGTAGAACTCGAGTTACTGCACAATTCAACAGGACTGTAACTGAGCAAAGGTAGCGTTAGATTCGAGTCGTAGCTTTAACGAACGGCTACAGAGTGAGAGAGCACCAAGTAAATGAAGCACATATACCATAGGAAGGAGAATTGATATCAAGAGAGAGACTGTATCCCTTTTATAGACAGCATGAAGTTATTAAATGGAAACGTGAATGTATCAGGATGGCATTTACCCAGTGGCTGTGGAGCAATCAACCACAAAGTGACAGAAATTGCGTTCGATGTAAAAAAGTGACACTAGTAAACTTGAAAATTTTCAGGTGATGTGATTGATATGTTTAATCCTTAATATCCGTAAAAGAAACAAAATGTATTAATTAAAAAAAAAAAATCTAGTTCCCTAACAAACATCATTAGTTTGCTGTAGCAGTACTGCATTTGCTGTGACAATGAAATACTGAAGATTTAAGAACTCTTGGGGAAAACTAACTGATCCACAGGAAAAGAAGTTAAGAGCTAAGTATTAATAACACTTTGGAACAGAGAAGTATTTATCCTTGCAAACATTTCTTTAAAAGTTATGTTTATATTATTCCTAAATTTGAAGTTTTTATGAAGACGGTTATTCTTCATTAGCAGTCTGCCAATTTCTGGGATTTTTTTTTCAATTAATGCAACAGCCACACACGGGGCTGTTGGGCATTTAGGGGGATAGTGTGGGTGAGCCACTCTGGCAACAGCTTTTTATATTAAGTGTGGGTGTTTATATGTATATTTTAAAATGCTACATTTTCATTGTGGCATATTCCCTATAGAGTATATAGGCTGTAATGCCCAAAACTGAATGTGTTCTCAGAGGAAATGGCATCAGCTACATTCTTAACCTGGCCTTTCCCAATGTGCCATGCTTGCCGTTTTGCTTTTAGGTGTGAATGCAGGCAAATACTATTTTCCGGTTTCTGCTTCTTTAGACAGAAAGCTATAATGAAAAATGTAACTCTTTGCTACACAAATGGTTTTGAAATGGTGCTTAAAATTAAAACGAGCATTGCATCTACTGAGTATCTTCTATTGAATGCAGGTCCTGCAGGCATAAGGGTGCCAGTCCCCACCTGAGAAGCACCACAGCAGTGTTGCCCTTCCGCTTGGCCGCAGCTGTGCGCTGACGCGCTGCAGACTCTCTTCATGCTGGACCAGTAGACTGACTCCTTGGCTTGTCATCAGATCTGCCTCAGCACCACGAACCTGAAAGCCACCGTCACGTGATGAGCTGGATATTTACAGGGAGTTTGGCTGATCTCTTTACTTCCATAACTATTGCTGTATCCTTGTGTTTGAGACTGACGAATCCCTGAAGTCTACCAGGCTCAACTAAGTTTGGCAGGAGATACGCAACCTGAAGTGATGCAGAAATAGAGGCGACTGAAACATCGTCTACGCGTTAGTTGTCAGGAAACGTAAAACTGCATGTTAGCTGTACTGGCAGAGCAGGTTTTTAAGGGAAGATTTTTTAAGTGAGCAGAGAGAACTAGGTACTATGGTTTGAAGGGACTTTTGTGTCAGTGCCTTCTGAGAAATGGAACAGGCCTCCCAGTGAGGACAAACCTCCCTTCACCTCTTCTACTGAGCTTACTGAATGAATCGAAGGGCTGAAGTACCTCTCCTATGATGAAAGGCTGAGAGACTTGGGCTTGTTCAGCGTGGAGAAGGCTCCGGGGAGACCTTATTGCAGCCTTCCAGTACCTGAAGGGCCTACAAGGAAGCTGGGGGAGGGTCGTTTATACAAGGGCCTGTAGTGACAGAACATGGGGCAACGGGTTTAACTTGAAAGCGGGGAGGGTTAGATTAGATATCAGGAAGAACTTCTTCATGGCGAGGGTGGTGAGGCACTGGAACAGGTTGCCCAGAGATGTTGTGGAATGCTCCATCCCTGGCTGTCTTCAAGGCCAGGCTGGATGAGGCTTTGAGCAACCTGGTCAAGTGGAAGGTGTCCCTGCCCATGGCAGGGGGGTTGGAACTAGATGGTCTTTAATGTTCTTTCCAACCCAAACCATTCTGTGATTCTATGAAACACAACTGAGTGCATATGCAGAGCCCTGGAAAATCTTGTATTACTTAGCATGTTCCTCCTTCCCTCACCCCAGCAGTGACTGCACTGTACCGAGGCTGGCCAGCTGACACGCAGAAGCACTTTCGGAGTCGTCTGGGCCAACAGACCCAGGCGCTGGCAAGACCCGCTGCCAGCTGCTGCTACACCCTGTCACAAGCTACTTGAGCACATTTTTTTTCCAGTAGCTTCCAAGTTGACAGCTCAGCATCTAACCGACCACAGCGGAATGCCTTCACAACCACATACGCAGCACCCCGACAGCGCTAAAGGCCAACGCTTTTTTACCACAGTTCCCCGAAGTGACAAGGACCTGGCTCAAACCCCCGGGCACTATCGGCCGCAGCGAGCGGGCAGTAAACTGCCAGGCGCGGTGCGGTCCGCGGGAGGGCGGGAGAAAGGGGCGGAGGGCGGGAGAAAGGGAAGGAGGGCGGCGTGGGGTGGCGCCTCTGCCGGGTGCCGAGCGCTGTCCCCGCGGAGCAGC
>NW_010269073.1:0-24818 GCF_000690775.1 Eurypyga helias
CTGGCTGTCACCGCTCCAACAGGCCGCGGCGGGGGAGCGGGCAGGCCCCGGTGAGGAGCAGCGCCTTGCCGCGCCGCGGGTGCAGCAGGGCAACGCTGCCTGGCCTGCTCCCAGCCAGCCGGGGCTACAGCTCCTGCTTCTCACCTCTGGCAGCTCCCTGAGCACCTTCCCTTTGCTAGCAGGTGGGGGGCTGACACTGCTCCGAGGCGGGAATGGTGTTACCGTTCTGCTCTTCCTGTTGTGTACTTCTGCGGCTTGATTTGGTTGTCCGAGTGTTGCTTTCTTTCCCATCTTATTTTCATCTTTTCCCCTGTCACGTTCATGTTCTTACAGTGGGAAAAAAATGAACGGAACCAGGAACCCTGCAACAAGCTTAAACACTGTTCTCTGAATTGATTTTTAATATTTAATGCTCCTGTGTACAATTAAGCATCTCAACCAGACCGTAAGTTTCATGTAATGCAGATGTGAACATTGCCCCATACTGAACTAGTAATATGTACAGTGAACGTGGGGCATTTCCCATTTTTAACACTGCAAGGAGCACAGCTGGAAAAAACCAGGATTGTCTCCCTCTCTCTGTTAGATTAAAACAAATACACTGTTTTCCCCTGTAGCCCTAACTCATTTAAAAGCTGCAGTAGTTGCTGCAGAGTGAATCTCTCATTACGCAAACTGAGGTGAATTGACACGTGTTAGGAGATTACTTACAATTCTCTGCAGCACTGATTTTTCCCTACTTTGTTTTTTCTTACAAGACAGTAGAATCAGGGAGATAATCTTGGGTAGTCCTTGTACCAGCTGATGAAGTGGTTGAATGCCTTGGCAGTTAAATATCCTTTTCTCTAGAAATGAGATTTAGGCAAGAGGGAATGTTTTGGCTTAGATCACAAAAGGAAGGTAAGCACCTAAAAGCTGATACTGCAATAGTTGGTTCAGGGGGACTCCGGAATCCCTTTTTAAGCTCTCTAAGTATCGGTAATGCTGAAAAGTCCAATCTGTCACTCTGGAGCGGGGAATTGTTTATAGTCAACAGAAAGTAATAGAGCACTGGTCTGCTTTAAATCTAGCTGTTGTTCAGAGCTGGAGAAATGTATCTTTGCTCATTTTTGATTCATGTTCTGGTGTCTTGTTTTCAAAGCAGGGCTTTATATAACTTTTAAACCCAAGGAATTGCTGAAGCATTCATCTGGATGTATGAAACTGAGGTTCAATTCCTTCCTTTGCTTGGGGCATGCAGATGACATCTGCATCATGCTGAAGTGTTCTAATAACAGGAGCTCTTTAAAGAGTCCATGAATGAGAGTTGTTGGATGCTAATCAACAGCAACCTCTTGTCAATCCAAAGTGGTTAATTATTGTTGTGCCCAGCAGCCTACATATATTCTTGATATTTAGGCATTTGTATCAAGTATGTATGTTCGTGTACAGAGTGGAGTTAAATGCAAGTGTTGGTTAAAGAGATTCTTCATTACTGAAACACACAGGCTGAGTCACCAAAGAGCCAGAACTTTAGCCTTTGTTGGGGTAAGCAGCCAAAGTACAGAATATGAAACTTGAGCCAAAAAAGCAATTGTATGTATTTATGTAAGTATAAAGTAAAACATTCTGTATTTCAGTGTAGAAAAATGGCACAACTGTCTCCCAAATTATATCAATTTAGCCTTTCACTCTGAAACTGATCTGTCGCATCCATCTGAGGATTTTGAAGGAGGGATTGGCTTTAAAATAATAATAAATGCAACTTCAAGTGTAATACAGACAAAAGACGGAATCCTGGTGGTCCCCATTGGTAAAAAGGGCCATAGCAGCTGGAGGGAAAAAAGGAACTTTTCCACTTTTATCTTAGGGTACACAGATTCTTAGTGTGGTTTCCTGTTTACCAGTACTGTCTGTCTTAGGAATTGGGTGTAAATACCTTTATTTGCCTTTTACCATGACCTGCTTTAAGTGAAGAGTAACCAGAAAACAGCTTAACTCAGGAGCGAGGCACTCGGAAGTCTTAGCACTTACCTATTTCCTTATCACATTCTTTAGTGTTCCTGGAGAGGAAATATGAGTGTGCCCCTGTTGAAGCAGCACTGGAACAAGTGGTTTGGAGAAGAAGAGTCTTTGGTGGTCAGTGGTGATTGGGTAAGGTCCTTGACATGCAGCAAGACTTAGGGAAGCAGGGTTAAGCCTAGAAGATCAGCACTGAGTTTTGGGTGGTGGTGTAGAGAGTATTCTCTGTTCTTCTGCAAAAAATGGGCACCCAAAAAGATTTTTCAGGATTATTTTGACCATAAAGAGGGAGCAAGTTCTTGTTTCCCAGTAGTCAGAACGTTCCTTGGAGAGTGTTATTTATGATTTTTATGTAATAACTACTTCATATGTCAGGGGCCTGTTTATAGGCACCTTCTGAGGGCAGCAGCTACTTCTGGGCAGCATTTTATCATAGAATCATAGAACGGTTTGGGTTGGAAGGGACCTTAAAGATCATCTAGTTCCAACCCCCCTGCCATGGGCAGGGACACCTTCCGCTAGACCAGGTTGTTTAAAGCCTCATCCAGCCTGGCCTTGAAGACTTCCAGGGATGGGGCATCCACAACTTCTCTGGGCAACCTGTTCCAGTGCTTCACCACCTTCTCCGTGAAGAACTTCTTCCTGATATCCAATCTAAATATCCTGCTTTCAATTTAAACCTGTTTCCCCTTGTCCTGTCACTACAGACTGTTGTAAAAAGTCCCTCCCCCCAGCTTCCTTGTAGCCTCCGTTCAGGTACTGGAAGGTGCTATAAGGTCTTCCCGGAGCCTCCTCTTCTCCAGGCTGAACAAGCCCAGTTCTCGCAGCCTTTCATCATGATCATCTTTGTGGACTCACTCCAACAGGTCTATGTCCTTCTGATATTGTGGGTTCCACAGCTGGATGCAGTACTCCAGGTGGGGTCTCACAAGAGCAGGGTAGAGGGGCAGAATCACCTCCCTCGACCTGCTGGCCACACTTCTCCTGATACAGCCCAGGATACAGTTGGCTTTCTGGGCTGCCAGCACACACTGCCGGCTCATGTCCAGCTTTTCGTCCACCAGTACCCCCATTTTCCCAGCAGTGGGCCCAGGTCACCTCGAGCAGGGGAACTGAATCTGCCTTGTATGTTCTTGATAACTGCTCAGCTTGCTAGTGTATCATTTAATCAAGTGAACCTTACCTCCATTTGCCTGTGAAAAAAGTGTCAGCTGCCTCCACATTTTAGGGGGAGGCCAACTGAACAGCTTGTCAGGAGGGTGTACTAAGGGTCCATACTGAGCTGAGCCCCTGAAGGATTTCAAATGGTCAAATCTTGATCTCTGGCAAAGAAATGTGATGTAAAGTTTTATAAACATGCATATAGTACCGTAACATTGAGGGAACTTGTGCAGATCCAGATGCACCGAGGACTCAGAAAGAGTGAGAACAAGAATATTTTGTCTGGATAGTAACTATGGCACAGGGAAGCCTTAGCAAGTGCCTAGTTTCCTAGGACATTGAAAAGATTGCTGGTTTTCAAATGCAGACTTGAAATTACTTAGCCTTTTGTCTTCAACAGCTTTGTTAAATGTTACTTTTAACTTCGATCAGGTTTTTTTTTCTACATAAGCTTTTAATGGAGATACGCTTAGCAGCATTCAAAAAACCCAAAAGACCAAATTAGTCATTTGTAACAAGTAGTTGTTTTTTCTTCTTCCTTGTTTATCCCAATCCAAACTTCTCCTTTTACCAAGAAGATAATTTCAAAATGAAAGTGATTTTTTAGTGTTTTTACATCAACACTTAGAGAGCAGAGCTTCCCAGTTCTGTGACACACACGTCCTGTGTGAACACCCTGGTCTGGCGTGTTGCCGTTTTGGGTGAGCGCGGGCCTGGGCCAGGCTTGGGCAGGGCCTGAGCCTGAGTCGGGCCCGGGCCTCGGCTGGTTTCTGCCACCTGGCGGGTACAGGCGGTCACTGCCTCAGTACCTCTTGACTTCACTCGCGCTTAGTAACCCGCATTCTAAATAACGAAGCAAGTACAGCAGAATCGCAGAAGGGTGGAGGTTGGCAGGGACCTCCGGGGGTCATCTGGTCCCAGCACCCCCTGCTCAAGTCGGGCTACCTAGAGCTGGTTGCCCCGGCCCATGTCCAGATGGCTTTTGAATGTCTCCAGGGATGGAGGCTCCATCCCCTCCCTGGGCAACCTGTGCCAGTGCTTGGTCACTCTCACAATGTAGAAGTGTTTCCTGATGTTCAGAGGGAACCTCCTGTGTTTAGGTCTGTGCCCATTGCCTCCGGTCCTGTCACCAGGCACCACTGAGTAGGGCCTGGCTCCGTCCCCTTTGCACCCTCCCTTCAGGTATGTATAGACTTGAACAGATCTCCCGGGAGCCTTCTCTTCTCGAGGCTGAACAGCCCCAGCTCTCTCAGCCTTTCCTCCTGGGAGAGTTGCTCTAGTCCCTTCATCGTCTTCATGGCCCTTCACTGATCTCTCTACCATAAGTCCGTATCTCTCTGGGGAGCCCAGCACTGGACCCAGGTTTGGCCTCACCAGTGCCAAGCAGAGGAGAAGGATCACCTCCCTTAACCTGCTGGTAATGCTCCTAGTGCAGCCCAGGATGCCATCAGCCTTCTTTGCCACAAGGGCACATCTCTGGCTCCTGTTCAGCTTGGTGTGCACCAGGATCCCCCAGGTCCTTTTCTGCTTTCCAGCTGGGCAGCCCCCAGCATATACTGGTGCATGGGGTGGTTGTATCCCAGGTGAAGGACTTTTTAGTTCCCCTTGTTGAACTTCATGAGCTACTTGTAGAGAGTACTTCATGAGTACTTTTACAGAGGTTCTGTTTAAGAAAGTATGAGATCTGTTGAAGCTTTTTGTAGGTAAAAGCTTTCTACATTTGGACACGTAGTAAAAAAATGTTCTTTTTTACATGTATTTTACTGGCTGGTTCATAGCATCTGTACTGGTGAATGAATATTTGACCCATGCAGGTTTATAAAAGCAAACTGGCTAATTACACCAAACACATTTGCACCCTATCAATATATGCACCAAATGCAGTTTTCTGTTTTGACAGTTGCACTGATTTGAAGCATAACCACAATTTCAGTGCAGCGTAGATCCAAAATCGGGGCATGTCTTGTGTGATACCATACAGTAAAAAGAAAAGGATCAATAGGACCTTAAAGATGCTCAGTGTTTATCAGTTCATTTCTTGATGGAGTTGACCATTAAACACAGATCAAACGCTGCTGCAGAGTTGGTAGACACATTGATAATGTTGGGGTGACTCATCAAATTGTCATTCTGTTGACTATTTGTATGTCAAGATATTCTTGATTTTTCAAAAAATTAGTTTTTAACCTTTAATTGTACACAGATTTCTGTAGGGTAAAATCAGAACCTTGGATTTATTTTGTTTATTTAGCACTCCTTTATATTTTTTGAAGTTAAAGACAGGTTGCAGCGAAAAGAATAGTCCAACCAACTGGAAATGTATGACGAGTATTTTTTATGAGGATCAGAACTGGCAAAAGCTGGTTATAGACTTTTTGTCATGTGGCTGACTAAGAGTACTGGATAAAAGCTGTTTGCATATTTAAAAAGTCTCTCTCCTGTTCTGGTTTTCTGGTGTACAGTAACGCATGGACTTTCCTCCAGTTGAAGCAATTACCTTGGGTCTGTCCATGCAAGGCCTTCTTCCTTATCTTTTAAACCTCTGCCCTCTGACAAAGTTCTGAGCTGTGTTCAGACTGTCAGGCATGCACTGTCACTGCATAAGACTTCTTACTGTTAAGAAACCAGTCAAAAAAATGGGCTTGGGTCTTGTATGTTGCAGGGACATGAGTGCTAGGGAGAAGGTCTAGCCACAAGGGAGTTTGCTTTCACGTGTTTATAAGAAGAATCAGACCAGGCTTCAGACAGTTTGTTTTTGAAGGGGGAGTTAAATCCCCGTGAGGAACTAAAAGAATTTGCCTGTGTAGTGATTCAGAGCTGTCTCATTGCTTTTTTTTAATCATCAAGCATTTGATACTTTTTTTGTATCATACCTCCAAAGGATTAAGTGGCTTCCTGTTGCTGCATAATGACTTGTTCCCTGTTTGATGCAGGATGAAAACAAGAGTCAGTAGTTCTGTTCAGAATGCTCCAGAATGAGACTATTTTATGTAACAAATGACAAATATCATTTAAAGATTAAACAATCCTTCAACAATCCTTTTATCATGACAAGTATGCAACACCCATTTTTCAGATAGAGAACACATCCAAGTGAAATATGGAGGTGGACCCCGTGTGGTTTGTTAGCACAGGAGGGACCTACCCAAAGCCACATAGGAAACAATGGGAAAAGCTAAAAATAGAAGGCAAACCTTATAAACTTGTGCTAGGTCATGAGCATGTCCCTAGACATAATCTCTGGAAGATACAGGTGTGCCTAGCAGTGAGAATCGTGAAAAGCTCAATTCTCTGGCTGTCATCCAAGTTAAACGCGCAAAACGTCAGGTGCATCTGCTAGCATGCAGAATACCCGCTGTTCACTGTCGGGTGGACTATGGCAGCAAAAGTGATAATGTTTAATGAAATGGGAGGAGGAGCTACTTTTTCTCAATCAAGCTTTTGGAACAGCATTTAAGAAGGAGAAAGCAGGTAGGACAAACAGTGCAATGGGGCAAGCTCTGAACAACTCTGTATTTAAACAAGTACATTTTCCTTTTTATTTCATAAGAAGTTTACTGTTGAAAAAAATGATATGTTGTAAAGCAAACACATTATACACATAGATTAAACATCAGAGAGCAAAACCTTACGGAATGAGCACTACTGGTTGTATTGTATAGGGTTTACAGTCAAAGATGTACTTAAAAACCCCCAAGAATTAATGTACTTTCAAGGTAAATTAGGCACAAAATTTAGCTCATAACTAGCTCTGCGAGAATCTCACTGTGATTTCACTGTTACAAAGTATTACAAGTGATCAAAAACATAAGCTGACTTTTCAGGTTTTTAAAATTTTATTCGTACTATGTGCTGAAATAGTACAAACGTATACAACACTCCACCTTTGTTAAAAAAGCATGTACAATAGGGACTATAAAGTAGAATGAAAGGGCTGAACAGGCAATTACCCCTTTATTTGGGGTCAAAATTAGTACGGCATAAATCTATGGCTTTGCTTTGTGGACATATTTGAAACTGAGTAAGTCCTACAAATGTGGGGAAGAAACAGGGAGGTATTTTTAATGAATATGAGCTACAAGAGCAACATTAGTTATTAGTAAGGAAATGAGCCGGTATCGGACATATATGCCTCCCTCAGTTTTCTGAACAGGATGCAGGATACAATGTGAAATCTTAAAGAATGAGAGATTATCTCACCAAAAAAAAAAAAAAAGAAAAAAAGAAATCCAAGGAGCAAAAACCTTCAAATGATGTGCTGCAAGGTTTTAGCTTGGATGAGGCTTTAGCTTAGAAAGATTTACTAACTTGCAAGAAGTGAGAGGGCAACAGCAAGTCTGTGGGCCGTAATAAAATCTTACCTCAGAGAAAACAGGGATCTTCTAAATATACGTATTAGAAAAGTGTTTGATTAAAATGCCAGATTTTTTTCATCGTCTCTTAGCTAAATGTATTGCTGAAAGTTGTCCTTTTTGTCGTGTGTTTAAAACAAACCCCATTACGATTGCCAGAGAACTGCGAGGAACTGAGTACTTTCTAGGGGTACATTTTTACTGTGTCATACAGGAATGGCTTAATAGGTAAAAATAAAGTCTTAATGCTACTTCGGATTAGCAGAAACGTAAAAAGGAATGCACTGAAGCAAGATGATAACAAAGTGTGTCATGCAGTATTTTGGCTTAATGTATACAGTATTTAAAACCAATGATGTGACTGGAGGGTGGGGGCTTTAATCTGTTACATTCACATGAAATCGTTTAGAATTAAAATTGTATGTGAAGGCAAACTGTGCGGAAACGTGAAAAGTACTGGGATGCCTAACAAAAGGGTGCCAAGATGTGTTACGGTTTCTAGCATGCAGAGCTAATGCTGGAAGGCCTATCACAGCAGTTGCTTCTAGGTCTTTACATGACTGCTTTGTTTATGCTGGCTGCGGTCTGGGCACGGTCAGCGAGTGCTGTGTGGCGTTAGGAAGTTAACCCACAATCTCTGCAGGTTCAGTGACCAGCTTGGATCCATCCCATGCTGTCTTGAACTGTTCAGGAACCGGAAATTCTTTCTGGTAAGGAACAAAAGCAACAATGATGGTTAAATAAACAGTGGATACCTCATGAAAACTGGTGGAATACTATTAGTGCTACATGACTGAGAAAGCATTGATAGCTCAGACATGCCAGGATTAGAGAGAAGCCTTCTTCATTACCCTAGGAAGCTGTTTCACAATGCCACACAGGAAAAAGCCTTATTGCTACCCAGTTTCAACTAAGCCTTGGTATGGTACTACTTTGCAATAATCCCTCTCACACCATTATTTGGAACAACTAAGGAAATAAGCCTCCTGTCAGAAATGACTTCAGATTCCATCAGTGTCTGGGTTGGAAAGGATTTAGATGTGGAGATTTCATGAGGAGTCTAATTTTAAAGGGTGAAAGCATTATTGTAATATGAAAGAATAAAATAAAACAACCGCCCCTATCATTTTAAGTGTGATACACTTCAAAAGACTCGGCATCCCTCGTGGGGTATGCGAAACGAAGCAGAACATCAAAGTCTCCTTCCATTCTGCGTATTCGGTGAAAGGATGGGAGATGTCATTGGGTCTTTGTTCCCCGTACACAAAAAACAATGTGAGGGGAAGGTTTTTCTCGTTCAGACCTCAAATAGGTGTTTTGATAGCCAGTAATTTCAGATGATATGATGATTTAAAGCAAGAATGGTCAAAAGGACCTTCCCCCCCCCCACCCGAAATAGGTGAACACACACCCACTGAAAATCGTTTCCTTTTTAGTTGTCTCAAGCTGGGCATCCAGCAATCACTTCTGGAAATGTGGAGCATGTGAATTCTCTTATTACATATCTTCTTTTATAAAGCCTAAACCCCTCTACACAACAAAACTCCCTCCCAAAAGATCAGTGAGAAATTCTGTCTAGAGGTGTTCAGCACAATTCCAACACTGCTCTGTTGAGGAAACTAGGAAACTATTATGAATGTGCTTTGCCTGCAGGATCCCTTGTTGGTGTGTGAAGTGACAGAGCATGACTTCACTAGAAATGCCAGTGGGCTTAGTATGAAAATCTTGCCAGTACAGAAAAGGAGCCAGGAAAACGCACCTGTTTAAGTGGCTTTTAAGGACATATGTTGAAAATACTAGAAAGTACTACAGATCCTATCCATATATCACCAGCTTTATAAAAAGCAAGTATATTATACTGTATTATTTCATTTGTGGTAGTAGTATATTTAGCTTAGCTTTAGCATCATCATCTAGAGCGCTCTTATGTGAAGTGAGTTTCTTTGGGAGATTACGTTTAGATATTAAAAAAGAAAAAAAAATGGACAGGAGCTGAAGCCGTTATCTATCAAAACGGAGAGAAATAATGTCACGTCTGATATCTGAAATTACTTTGTGACCCAGAAAATAAGGAGTTCTTCCTGCACTGATAGCTATCGGTACACAGAAATTCAATCGTTCTGTATCACTTTTGGTGACATAGTATGTGCAGTATGTTAGTTTTCTTCCTAGCAGTTTAAGTGCTGTTAGCTACCAAGACTAGTGGAGAAGGGGGAGGAACGCTTTAAAAATCTCTCACTCACATAATCACCATCTTGGGGGATGAGGATGTTCATCTCGGATGACTTGGCACTCACAATCTCACAATCTAATGATTCCTCGCTGAGGTAGATGTGGCAGCCTTCTGTTTTGTTAATAGAAATGGTTGGCACTTTCCCCATCACCTGCAAAATAAAATCTACTTAATATGATATTTAAAATGCACACTGTTAATAAAATACTCCTTGCCTGCCAAGTCTAATTTTGGCCACCAACATCTGATCTGTGTGTCAGCTGCCTGCATGATGCTCGTATTTGATTTGTTAGACACTGTGAAAATTCTTGGTGGTGGTAGCGAAGATCTATACACAACAGCAAACGTATAATATACAGCAAGCTTTTAATATACAGTTTGATGAAATGTGCTTCCCTAATTCCCTCTGATTTCAGTAACACTTCTCTGCTGGTATTTAGTCGGTGCTCACCTTGTTCAACACTGAGAACTGGTAAAGAAATCAAACGTGTCAACTCCAACCCACTAAGGGCAAATGCAAGATCCCAGCATACAGCAGTACTCAACGAGTGACTGGTACTACATTCCGGAGACTTCAGCGCTCTGCCAGGTCTTACAGCATACAACAGGAAAGGGGTTTTATCCCCTTCAGGCAAGCTGCAGTTCTAAAAAAAGTACTGAGATCCATTTAATTAAATCTCTAATGGTACTTCTTATGTCACTTTAAAAGCAAGCACAAGATTTACTTGAGGGGAGAGAGGGCAATCTTCTCTTGTTTACCATTCTACAGATGAAAAGATTTCTTCGTGGCTAACTGGCTGACTCACTGGTTGTCAGTAAAAAATCCTCCTTCTCCTACCTGCCCTCTCTAGCAGGGACAGCAGTATACTCTGGAAAATGCATCACAAGGGCAGAGCTTATTCCGAGCCATAAACCAGTAACAGCATGTGACAGCTCTGTACTTGTTAATGAAAGAGTATTAGGAATACATTTTCATCTTCAGTTCCTTAAATGTGACAGCAAACAAGGAACAAGTGGTCTGTCCTCTTGCATCCCACCCTGATCCTGAAGTCTGATCAATGTAGTGGATGGATACATCTTAAACTTTCTTTTCCTTAATGGGTTCTCATGCAACAGAGAACAAAAGGAGGGTGCGTTTAATAAATTTTGCAAACATCTGGCAAGAACAAAAATACCACTGAGAGGAAGGAGAGCCAAGCAATATGGCACTGAAGTAACTATTTATAGCAAAATCTGTAGGACATATTTACAGAAATTTGTTGCATTAACGTATCATGTCTTTGGAAATTATAAGCTCAGGTCTTCAAAGTACCGAGAAAACTAAGGTGCTCAGCACTTGGCATACTCAGACCCTGTGGAAGCTGCCTGATTCAAGCAGCACATAGCACACAGACAGACTCTGCCTTCTTAAGTGGAACTCCACTCTGCTCCACGGCACAGAAGCCTTATGCAATATTCATAGGACCCCCTGAATCAAAAGAACGTCCATTCTTAGAAAAGATATTTCCCCTTTAGCTGAGTATTAACAAGCTGTGGTTTCACTGTTCATTACATAGAAATTTTGTTGGCCTTCATGAATAGTTCTAGAGATAATGATTAAAACAATCTAATTATTTAAAAAACCCACTCTAAATGCCTGGGATCTTTAACTAACTGCCTCTGCCATAAGAAGACATGTAGTGATCATGAATAAAACTGCTTGTTCAGAAGATGATGCACAGCTGGTAGCAATGTCAGTCACTTGCACGAGGCTCAAAATATTAAAAAAAAAATCTTGCTATCATTCCCTGTGGTGGCTGTGACCAGTATTTCTGAAGCATGGAGCAGGACTGTCTACACTTAATGTCATACAGCAGGCACAGCCTTTTAAGCAAAATACCTCACTTTGAAGACTGGCAGTTTGATATAATTCAATTAACATTTCATTTCTTATTCACTTAATACATCCTGAAGTCCCTTGTTGAGACTTGGTCGTATATGTTGGACACAACCCAGTATTAGGACATGTACAGTTAGACCTCTTTGGAATGGGATGAATGAAGCGCTGTTAATGTCAGGCAGACTGTCGATATTTTGAATGGGGCAAGTGTCCCCGATAGAGAGGGCGACATATGGATAAATACTTGTATCTTATTTTCATGAGAACCACAAGGCAGATGATCTCTGATGAAGCTTTGCTTAGCAGGTATCAAAGACAAGACCAGCAGAGGCTCTTAGCCCATTTGCAGGCGAGTGACTACATTCCTCACTCACGCAATGTGTCACATTGCTGCCAGGGGAGATTTTCAAAATGCTGGCACCTACTTTCACTTTATGTCAATTTAGTTGTCCTTTGACAGTCTATTTGAGTATTTCCATTGAGAGAATAAGAAAAAAAGAAATAACCATCTTCTGGGCCTAGGAATCAATTAGCTAACCGCCAGAATTTGTTCCATAAGCACCGCTGAGCTTCCAAGTGCTAGTAGCTGTTTAGTGTGAAAGCAAGAAGTTTAGGGCCAGAAGTAACAGTTCTTGCAGATCTCTCAGCTTCACTGGAACCAGAAGGGACTGGGCTAAGGGAGGTTTGTTCAGTGACAGTCAGTAGTTTTCATAGGCGTTTTCTAAATACATCGGCAGAATTTAGTGCACATAAAGACACATTTGGATGCATCAATCTCGTACTTTTGTTGTGCTCTTTTGAGTTTTTAAAATCTCTTGTAGCTACACGTTGGGCTTTTTTTCCCCTGCTTGTTCTCTGTCTATCTTTGTTTTTCAAATAGATATTTACCTGAATCTGAATATCCCTGGAATTGATCACTTCCACGATTCCCACAACGTTGTCAAACACAAGGCCAAACTTTTTACAGTTGTCTAAAATAAAAGCAATCATAAATAAGAAAGCCAAAATAAAAGCAAATATATGCACACCTTCTGAATTAACTACAAAAATTCCCAGTCTTGCACTGTATAGCTGAGTGACTTTACTCCTGTGATCAATCCATTAAAGTGGATGGAACGAATCAGATGCATTATTAATCACCTAAGTCAGTTTTTCAAGACTGGCATGTAAAGCCCCGCTGAGCTATCCACTCACCAATAGTGATTGAATTGATTTTTCCTTTTATCTGAAGCGTAGATTTGTTACACTTAAAAATGTAGGCCACTTGCTTGAGTTCAGTGTTGTTAATGACCAGGTCATTCTTATCCTCCTGATATTCCTATATCAAAAGAAAGTTTATTTAATTGGTTGTCTTTAACTAGCTAACAGTCAGACAGGGTTTAGTACAACTTAGTCTCGAGTCATTACATCTTCAGTTACAACAGAGCAATATCCTTCCTGTGGCTTAAAAATCTAATATGCTTGGTGATCAGGTATTTCACCTAATTCACCCTTAGAAGACACATGTATATTTTAAAGCTGCAGAACTGAAGAACTTAGCATAGACCATGACAAAACCCATTAATTCTGTAGTAAAGACGTTATGCTCACAACTATTAAAAATGCACTCATGAAACTGTCAGACCAGCACCGTGAAGAACAGGTTTTTGTTCCCCCAAGTGTTATATAATGGTCGATGCTGTGTGTTACAACCAGGTGCAGGCATTGCCATTTACATTAAGGAGTAATAGGTGAAGAAATTTCCTTTCATTATGAAGTGTGAAAGGACATTTATACTCTGTAGACTGAGCAAAAGGAAAACGATTCTCTACTTTTAAGCATGGGTGGGATACATGCTTGCATGGAATGGGTAATGAAAAACCGATGTGTAATTCCATTGGTCAACAAAGCTGGAGAAAGTGCTCTGTGATAGTACTGTTACCTCTCACTTGCACGAATGGCCTGCAAGAAGGGATTTTAATTGGAGTTCTCCACTGGACTTGTTTCTGGGGGATTGTCTTGATTTTGCAAGGAATTTATATGCTGGTTCTGACATTCTCCAGTTCAGATGAACTAGTATATGATTCTCAAGAGACAAACGAATTAACTTTAGATGCTACAGAACAGTAAAAGCTAAACTGTAGCAAGGCAGACCTTTGCAGGACTCAGCCCCTTTTAGTCACAACTTCGATTTGTTGCACCTTGATCACAGACAGCCTTTTCCAGTGCTCAACCTAGTGCAAGGAGCAATTCAGAAGGCGTGACTGGAACTCACCACTCTCCACTTCTTTCCCTCTAGCTCCAAGACAGGGGCATGGCTCTGCTGCGGGGAATTCTTGGGAGAGGTGGGACTTGGAGTATGGCTTTTTGTTGGAGAACGAACAGATGGACACTGGGCACGTAGGCTGGGATTCTTGTGAGTCTTCTGGTCATCAGAGACATGTCGTAGACCTAAAAAGAAAAATTGGGTATTTAGGAAAGAGAGTCTGTTTTCCAGTCCTAAGGGTGTTCATATTTAAGCAGGAAAGGTTCATTGGTAATTGTGTTAAATTATTATGTGAATTTACATTTTTTATTTCCTCACGGTTTGCCTGGATAATGACCTAAACCGCCAAGATATTTTTAGCAGTTCGCATAAAATCTCTGGGCTACCTTGGTATCTTTAACATGAAATGCTGCAATGTCTTCTAGTCCCTCTCCGTCTATAGTGAGCTCTGACAGCTTGTTATATCATATTTTTACATCCATAAAAATGAGATTCTTTTTCTAACATGACAATATTGGGCCTATCCCTACGGCATTGAAGGCAGATGTATCAATCGTACGTGTTTAAACTCACAGCCATCCACTTTAATTACAACTGTCAAGTATTAGTACAAAAAGTTTCATTATTGTACCCCAGACTGACCTGTGAGCTGTATCTTTTCACCTAACATGTAACACGTTTAGACACAGGTTGGTCCATCGAATGTGAATCGGAAAGGGGGATGGAATTTTACTGCAATTGCAACTTAGAGGTTCACCAGCTACTGGGGATTGAAGATGTCTGGCTTGGCTGCCTCCAAGTTAAACATATACCTTTAAATAAAGAGTGTGAATTTCAGGTACGCTGAAGATACTTGGGTGCTGTTGGTTCCAAAGGAGGTTTTGGTATGCATTCTCATCTGTCAGACTCACTGCAAGCCTCAGAAAGATCTGAGTTCCTTAAAAGTAGCTTGAAAATGCAGTGGAAGTTAGGTTAATAAATATAGCAGCTCCTGATGTAGTTTGACTCATGGACCAAAATTTGATTTCTCCTGACCTTTGGTAATTGCCTCTCCCTGGTTAAGCTGTGCAAATAGGGCTGAGCGAGATGCAGTTCCTTCATCCTTCACGGTTTCTGTGTCAAAGATGGGGGGAGGTCCGGGTGGTGGTGGTGGTGGTGGCAGCGGTGGGGAGAGACATGACCCGCTTGTTAGAACAGATCGCATCGACATGGGTGATGCAACAGGACCCTGTTAGGGATACACGGAAATTAATTTTCCATACAGTGTTTTGAGGAACATTGTATTATGGCAACTCTTATTTATTAACATCCTTGAACGCTGTGAGTTTGAGTGACTCTAGGTAGCCACGGGCTCAGGAGAATTTCCGGCACCATAATCCAATGCCCCATCCCTGCCTGTCTTCAAGGCCAGGCTGGATGAGGCTTTGAGCAACCTGGTCTAGTGGAAGGTGTCCCTGCCAACCATTCTATGATTCTATGAATCCTTCCCTGCACCAAAGCAGGAGGCATGGTTGGAAGGGCTGACAATCCACACCGCTACCTTACTGCAGAACTAACCCACCTGAAATATTTCTCGCAAATGCTTGTCAAAACTGATTTTTAAAAAATCTTCAATAGTCAAGATTCCATAATGAATTCCAGTGTTTAGTTACATAAAAGGGAAAATGTGTCCTTTTTTTTCCGATATCAAATTCCATTAGCTGTAGCTTGGTGTGCATTCAGAAACATGCAGAAAAGGTTTTGATCGAATGCAAGTAACTGGGAGGGTCATGAACTGTCAGTTATACATATGCAACACGCTAATTGGTATGCAAGATGCTGTTCTACAGACTGTTCAAGTCGCCTGCAAAGATTCAAATTACAGCAGAATGTAAAACTAAGGTGATTCAAGTCTCTTATTTCTGAAATGAATCACTTGAGTTTTTAGTTCAATTTTTCAAATTATTTTCTCTTTTTTTAGTCGAAGGAGATCACAAGATCACACAAGTTATGGGGGGGCGGGGGCTCGGTCATCAGTTTGCTTAATCAAAAGTACATGTTTTGGTCTGAATTATAATGCTTATGTAGAATATTATCCAACAGATAGAAAACACCAATAATGATCTGATTAAAATGTAATGCATTCTAATGACAGATGTTAGAATCTGAGAAACTGAGAATCACTTTTTCCGTCTTGCCACTGAGTGTCACTCTGATCCCACCCCTCTGCAGCACAGCAGAGACAGTTTTAAAAGAACCATTGTGAAAAATTGTTTCTGATGAAGTTAGCTAGCTATGCAGATGTCGTGCACTGCACCAGTA
Organism: Eurypyga helias; assembly: GCF_000690775.1. Classification (NCBI taxonomy): domain Eukaryota; kingdom Metazoa; phylum Chordata; class Aves; order Eurypygiformes; family Eurypygidae; genus Eurypyga; species Eurypyga helias. The sequence continues at coordinate 16,173 of NW_010269073.1, forward strand.
CGTACTTAAGAGATGGGCAGGCACAACGGGAGAACAACAGGGACTTACAGAGACACAGCTCCTTTAACTGGTTACCTTTGTTAAGAGATACAGGTTATTAAAAATGCATCCCTGGTAGTCAGTACTGGAAATGGATATTGCTTGGCTGGACTCGGGATATTTTTAACCATTCATGATGCCACCCCTTTCTGCTTTCCACTGAACTGAAACAGCAAAGTATCCATCTGGTTCATACATCTCACATGAGTAAAAACTATCTATTTTTTAAAAAGTAAACTTGTTCTGGCTTGTAATCCCAAACAGATAATAGGAAAGGGGGCTGAGGTGCAGATGCTTTTTCCCTCCTCCTACTCTTCAGACATTCTTTTTTTTAAAAAAAGAAGCCTGGTACGTATGAGAAGGTAACCAACCTTCTCAAATGAGGTAATTCAAACCTCTTAGTCATTATGACCCTAATCAGAGTAGCATGGAAGGGTAATAATATTAGTTAACCTCTTAATGTACACTCTCTACTGGCACGTGCGTCTTCAGCATACAGGTACTGTTGCATTTGAAGGAGCTGTTTATGGAGTATATTAGTGATGAATACACAACAAGATGCTTTGTCAGATTAGTGACATTAATTGTATGCATTGCACAAAAAAAGACTGGTTGAAGCCCCGGTACTTGGGTGAGTAATGAAACTGATGTAGTGGTACAGTTTGATTGTTTCTGAAAGGCTCCAAGATCTCCCCAAGGAATAAGCTCTTTTCTATGCTGTGAAATATTTTTGATAAAATGTAAACAAATGAGAAGAATCCCCTTTCAGAACTGATTAATATTCGTTATCAAGATGTACCAAAACTGATGTGGACTGGCTTCAGAGACATTTCATTGTTGCATGGATGCATTTAACTCAGAGCGTTTCTGCTTACGTACTTCGCAGTTATAGGTTACTCTTTTAGGCTGAGGACAACTGCTTCACTGGGCCCTGGATTTAAAGTGCCTGTCTTCCTGCCTCTGCTGATGCCAGTGAAGTCACCTGCAGCACAGTCAGCACAACTGTGAATTGTTATAATGAAAAAATGAGTGTAAGTGGGTTTAGTGGCACAATCAGTTGTTGCTGCCTGAGGTGCAATAGAGATCTTCCCTATTTGGTGCCTGCAACCATAGCAACTGAATCCACTATGTCCTGGTTATCCAGCATTTGCAGGGCTTTCAAAAATACTCAGATACCCAGAAATGGCACTGACCGTTCACAGTGCAGTGAGAACAGGCAGTTATGAATTATGGTTGCTTTATGGGAGCAGATTAATAGCAGTGGTGGTAATGGTTAACAACTTGCAGTCAGAGATGAAAATCTGATTTCCCAAATTCCAGGTTGACATCTGATTTCCCAAACACACCTTATTGCTTCTGCCTGCATAAATACAGTGCTGCAATTTTCCAGAAACTTGCGTGTGTGAGACTCACATGTTCATTTGGAATTGACAGCAATTAAATTCTGCGAATGCTGCAAAGATGTGTTAGAGAAAAAAAGATGTACAGGTTATCAAGGTATTCTGCATACAACACAGAGTGGTGGGTCACTCTGCCAGTCTCTTCGCTTAAAGTGCCAAACTGGTGCCATCACGGACCATGCAGGGGACTCCAGGCTAAAATGATGCTGTTGTGTAGTGCCTCGAAGGCAGTTTCTCAAATGGAAACAGAAGTATGGGAATGTCTGTGCAACTAAGGTGGAAGGATCTCTCTCCCAGAACTACCTTTTGAAAGTACAGACCAAAGGGAAGAATTTTAAATACATCAATCAAGTTTGGACATGGTTTTGTATGACTGGAGAATGTGTTATTTACTTTTCAAGGTAGAGAAGAGGTAGGAATGATCCGTGAAACTAGGAGCATCTTTCCCTTCTAGAGCAGTACTGATGAAAAGAGAAGTCTAGTCAAAAATCTCAGTCCTTGACCTGAGGAGTAAAGACATGCCAGTCCTTTGAGTGAGTTTCAAGAGTAGGAAAAAAAAATTCCCTTTGCACTCATACTACCCATCTGCCTCCTCTTTTCTTTACAGGCCTGGTTCCTCCACCAAAGTCAGTGGCTATCTGCACTGAGCTCAAAAGATTATGAGTTAGATCTAAGTAAGAACACAAGAGCTATCACGAGGTGTCAGAAGACACCTGGGATTCAGTCACCCTTCCCACTTTTCCTCTTAATTTTGTGCAGTCACAGAAATAAGAGATGGACCCAACCTCTGTTGTTAACTTTTCTCCTGCATCACAAATTCTTGCCTAGTTTATGACCTGAGTTACAGCTACACAGGCAAACAGATATTATACCATGATATTTTCAGTTATGTCTGAACATCTGTGGCCATTCTGGAAACTGCAAACAACTTCAGTCATAAATTAGGCCAGGCAAAATTGAAGGGCAAATCAAAGGAAAAAAGGTCACTGAAGTACGGGGAGGGACTACCTGCTCCACGGTAGATCTACTGTCTTGCGGCACGGACACAGCCAGTAGGACAACCCCCCCCATTGAAATAGAACAGCATGGAAAAGACAGACAAGTCTCGCTAACGAGGAGGCGTACAGAGACTTGCTGTAAAGAGGGGTTCAGTCTCACGCTGGCTTTTGTCTGCTTGTCTTTGCCATTTTGATTTACCTGACTGAAATCAAACAAGCATTCAAGTGAGGTGAAATTCTTTGTGGGAAGAGTGGCTCAGGGAAACTCTGACAAGGGGACAGAAAGCACAGACGTGAACTGGAAATGCAGAAAACACTTTGCACTTCTCGAATTCCCTGCATGCCAAGAAGATGGGACCTGTGCTGCGCTCAAACATGCTGATGCAAAGGGCAGTTTTAAAATCAGTGAAGTGGTTCCAGGAACTTTCTTCTTTGATGAATTTTGACCTCTGTTTAATCTTCCAAGTCCCTCAGGTTCTAGACTATTTCTGAACCAGACTCTTGAAACTGTTCTGGTATCTGGCAGTACTTGTGTATAGTCCTATCCAATTTCAACTAAAATGCCCTTCACAAAGTCCATTCATTTCTGTTCTCTATAGGGTGCTGTTTGTGAGAGCTGCGGGGAATAAAATACATGCCCGCAAAAGTTCATCTATCTTAAAGCAGCAGGTGCTTACCAGCATTGCTATTTGCAAGCAACCCTTCAGATTAACTCCAAGCAGATGTTAACAACGGTGTGTCTGTACACAAACGGTATTAAGAGCCATTTGGACTAGCAAAGGCGGTTATTTGCAAGCCCCCTTTCTTCCTCTTTTATTTCAGCTGTTTGCCTCGGTAACAGCTGCCGTTTCAGTGCTGTGGTGGCTATATACATCACGCCAAGTTATGCTGACAGCCGACTCTTCCCATTAACAGGTTGGTGTGGTCATTTTTCCATCGTTTGCAAATATGTCCCTCGTAAGAATTATGAGGGGCATAGACAGCTTCAGCCTGGTTTTGTGAAAACGTAACACAAAAAGAAGTTGTTAACTTTAAACCTGCTAGCTTTGTACCATAGTGAACCTCATGTGCTTTAAGCCTTGCTCCTGGAGCTTCATGAAATAGGGGAAATCGTAATTCTCTGAGGAAGGCCCTATCAAGAAAAGGAGATGTGGGCCCTGTGGCCATGTGTTAACAGCTCTCTAGGAGATGGAACATTCCAGAAATTTCCTCCCAGGGAAAAAATCTGTCTTCAGCCTCCAACTACACCATGCTCTGAATGGGGTGTCAGGAACAGGTCAGCGTTTGCTCCTTGCTGGATAGCCCAGAGTCATCTGCAGAGGGGCCCAAGGGCCTCCCACTGACTGCAGCTTCCTCTAGTGACAGGTGTCTGTGGCTGCTCACAGAGCTGGGTCTGGTCCACACGTATTAGGGCAAGGGTTTGCAGGATTGCAGTGCAGCCTCACACTATGTGGTATTTCTACCTTTATCTTGTAGGACTGGCAGAAGGGAGAGGTACTCTTCTTTTTCTCCTTGCTGGCTCCCTAGCTGGCTCCCTGGAAGGTAGAAATGACTGTTTATGTTGAAGCAGCTGGCTGGTTAAAATTAATCTATGTCAAGTCTCATTTAAATCCCTGGAAATTACAGTAGAGATGAGTGAGGCCCTTTCCTTCTGAGAAGCTGGGCCTTGTTACAGCACATTGCTCCTAAAGGCTTCCCCTGGAGCGCAGGGCAAGAGCCAGTCTTGTTAGAGAAATAAAATGCTGTCCGTACATAACACAAGTGCTCTGGATGCCATACTGTCAGTAAGTTTTGGTGGCCCTATGCAGCTTGACATGTCTTCAGGTCTAAACCCGGCTACTGAGAGACGGTAAGAATTTCTTTTTATGTCTTATCAGAGATGTTACTATTTCCTGAGCCGTTCTTGCTGAACAATTCCCTGGGTTAGCCTTCTATGTCACCGTTACTATATTTGTAGTGTCATAGCAGCAAGGAGCTCTACTCAGAGGCTCCTATCTCTGGGGATGCCAGGGACTTATGTGCCAGGCCCTGCATAAGCGTCCGCGGTGTTCCTCTGTGTTTATCTGGCTCTAGGCTGGCAGTACAGCATGGAAACTGGGGGGGAGAACAAAGTTCTTGTGGTGGGAACCTGCTGTGGAGCATTCGAATGAACACACTTTTCTTGTAGCTATAATGGTCCTTTTTACTCAGGACAAACAGATTATAAACATCTATATAATACACAGAAATAAATTCTATATGCATGTGCGTAATATATAGTACCTATTTTATTAATCATTCATATTAAGAGGTAAGTATTTGCGGCTGAGGCAACAGGTGGCTTAGAAAGAGGCATAAAACCCCTTCCTTAATTCATTGAAAAGCCTTCTTTTCATCGTAGCAGATAAACAGGAATCCTAATGGGAACTACATTCTTCTTAAAAAAAAAAAACATATCCCTGTTGTCTCCCACCCCCTTTAGAGTAATCCTAGATTCACACCTAAAATGAATTTAGCCTTCTGTATTGTTCTTTCCATACATATGCACAGCCAAAGACAAGAATCATGAAGCTCAAAATATCACATATCAACCCCTGGGAACAGGTGTACTGTGACTTAGGGGCACAGAGCTCTTGTTAAGGTGTTTTTTGTGTAAAAGTAGCTTAGCACTACAGTCCTATTACCTACCATATTTAAGCCACCTGTCTGCAAGGGGTTATGTTGCCCTGAGAGCTGCAATTTCCCAGATGAAACAGCTGACTTACAGGGCCTGTAATCTTTGTGAGCTAGAACACAAAACAGCAAAAACCAGGCCAGCCTCTTCCCTTGTCACCGCTCTGAGCTGAATTACTTGTCTGTTGAGTTTGCAAAGTTTGAAGCCCCTTTCAGTGCACTTCTGCCATTTGTCACCTGTTCAGGATTTAAAATGGTGCTTACATCTTCACAGTTACCCAAGCAAAAATGTTTTATGCAGCCAAGATCTTCTAAATAATTTGAGAACTGTATGCTGCTGTAATTGTCGACGAGTAACTTGCTCCCACAGGCACATTAAACCATCTTTTACTTCTATAAATGTTCAGTTAAAAAGAAGACCAATCCCTTTAGTAATACAGTGAAGTTTTAACAGACGTGCCTTTTTGTTTTCTCTCCATTTTACATACTTTCAGTTTTCTTTTTCCTTTCCCTTTTTCGCTGGAACTAGGCTGCATTATGTTACAGGTCAGGTTGTGTTTGACAGCTGTTGTCAAACAAGCCTCTCCCAGGTTCTCCCATAACATGTCTCAGTGGTGTTTGGTCACTGGTGTTGAAAGGACACCAGTAACGTCCAGTAAAGACAAATATTGTCAGCCATTGTTGGAATAAGGGAGTAAAACTACTTTCTTTCAAAGGGATGTGGATGTAGTTGAGGCAATCTCCAATGAGGCACCTATTGTAGAGTTGCCACGATGGCCAGTTTCTGAATTGACGAAACATTGCCTGCCTATATTCTCTGCGAAAGAAACAGCTGAGATTAAAGGATGCAAATTTTCAAGAAAAAAGTATAAAGAAAGGGAAGGGAAGAGAAAAGAATGGAAGGGGACAGAAAAGGAGAGGACAGGCTATAACTGAGAAAAACTGAGCACTCTGAAAACATACATCTTATCCAAGATCCAGGCATTTAAATCAATATATCTATGCTGCTCTTACTTCATTACCTGAACGAATCCTCTTGAGATTGAAGTTGTGGCTGGAATTTGGCACTATGGTTTTGACCTTTAGCTTTAGGGAAGTGGTTCAGATGATGGCTTCTTGGTAAGTGGGTCAAACTAAACACAGCACAGAAAAGATTCTGGAAGGATAATAGGAGCCTTTTACCTGCAGAAGTTGGTCTTTTGCAGCTTTTTCACCTCAGCATGTAGAGAGGCAATATATTAAAAAGTTTTGATAGTACAGTAGAGAGGCAGGGCCGTTTCATAAGAAAATATCTGGAGGTGATTATTTTAGACAAGAACGAAATGGCCAAAGTCTGCCCAGAGAATACTGTAATTGTGCTCAGACTAATGTAGGAATTACCATGGTTCTTCTCAGTGTGGTGTCTGTGGAGAACTTCAGCTTTTAATGAGCGTTTTTAGAAACTACCTAATGAGTTATAACTATTTTTAAAAATGATATTTCAGGAATGAAAAAGACTGGAAGATCCTGTATTGGCTTCACTGGGAAGAGGCTATAAATAAATCTCAACTGCTTGTAAGGTGCAGACTTCCTCCTAAGAATTTGTTTTGATTTGTAAATGGTGGTGGGACACCTGTGACTTCAGTGAAATTCTGTATTAGAAACTAAACACTTTAATGAAATTCACTGCTAGTTAGTAAATATTTCCTGTTTGCAAAGAATTCTCCTGGCAAAATTTGTCCTAAACAACTACCATATACAAAGAACAAACACTTAACTGCAGATGCACCTCAACTGAGACAAACATTCAAGACAACTATCCTTGAGCAAGATTTGTTTCTTAACACTTGTGATGTACAGGAAACTACAGCAATCTCTCATTATTTTCTTGCTGCAAAGTTAACCTGCAGAAGCAGGAGCAGAAGTTTCACTTCCCTTAGCTTATTCATGCAGTCCTTATAGCAAACAAACTTTTATTAGGCATTTTTGTGAGCTTATATTACAGCTATTCCTTTCTTTGCATCACCAAAAAAAAAAAAGTAGAGAGAAGAAATAGCTATGCTTCAATAGAATTCCTTATTTAGGTAAAAAAAAAAAGGCAAAAAAGGTCACTTGCTGTTTATCAGTAAAAACTGAAAAAAAGCCAGGTTACAGCTGCAGATTTCATGTTAAAGTGGGAAAGTTGCAGCAAGCAAAAATGACAGTTGCTGCATGGGCATTTAAAGCATTTCATTATAACAGCTTTTGCGTAAGACTCACTGACATCTGAGAATGTCATATCTGGTAGCAGATTGCAAATCTCCGTTAGGTTGCTGACTGCTATTATTCCCTTTGTTGGTAATTGCTATTGTTCCCTTTGTCAAGATGTCGACACTGAGATGTAGTGAGTATGGTGAACTGCTACTCACCACAGGGTATGTGTGGCAGAAGGCGGCTCACACTTTACATTCAAAAAAATGAACTACAGAATGACACTTCTAAGGAAATACTGTAGATGCATCTGAGTTCCACTGACAAGTATATTTTCCCTGACATCAATTAATGAAAATGAGTATTTCAGATCATGGGGAAAATAGAGAGTGGAACATTTTACTCTCTGGGACAATCCTGCTCACAAACATACATACTTTTCTTTTGTGAGCACAGTCCCACAAATATCGTAACTATCCATCATGTCCCGAAATGCCTGCAATTTACGTAGGGTCCAGTTTCGTACCACCACTCCATATGGGTAGCAGAAGAGGCTCAGATAAGGTCTCTAGGTCCTTAACTCCACTGATTTCTTGGCTTTCTGCTCACACAGTCCCACGCATTTCAGCGGGGATGCCCTCATGGAACACAACATTGTCACGCATCTTGGCAGAACCAGAGCCAAAGTGAATAAGGAGAGAGAATTGTGTTGGATTCAGAAATATGTAAGCATCTGGTTTTACCACAAAGTTATTATAAAGCTGGTGGAGGTAACTGTTACTGTCGGAGCCGACTGCTTAGCCGTTATTTCAACCTTCTGCACCTGTTTTAGTGTCTGTCTTGTAATTTATTAAGACATATTTTTCTCTTTCCTCTACAGTGCCTGCCTCTGTGCTTCCTGCCAGAGCCAGAAACACTTCACTGTATGCTCTACCGATCTGTTCCAAGGTTGGCTGCAGCTGCCGTGTGCAGCTTGATGGAAGGGTAAAGGGGGGATGGAAACGGCACAGCTTTGTCGTGCTGCCACGGAGCATTGTATGCTCGGTACAGATCGGTAGATCTGTTCCAAGGTTGGCTGCAGCTGCCGTGTGCAGCTTGATGGAAGGGTAAAGGGGGGATGGAAACGGCACAGCTTTGTCGTGCTGCCACGGAGCATGGCCAGAAATGGGCACACCACAGTACGCACTATCTATAGGCAAAGGGACCAACTGCGCACTAAAAAACCCGTCCTCTACTTTTTGGAAACCTAAGTCTGGGCTGATCTAGGCTCATGCTCCTGGGATTTTGTTGCAGTTCAACCTATGAGAATACAGCTCTGAGAGAAGCAGTAGTTCATGCTCTCCCTGACTCTTTAAAGTCTCTTTAGAGATCATAGAATGGTTTGGGTT
>NW_010269074.1:0-3530 GCF_000690775.1 Eurypyga helias
GTTCCAGCCAAAGCTCTCTGTTCATGCAGGCAGATCTTCTTCCCCACCAGCTCGTCTTTCCGCACATGGGGATGGCCTGCTCCTGCACCTTGAAGATTTCCTTATTGAATCCCCAGCCTTTCTGGACTCCTTTGCTCTTCAGGGCTGCCTCCCAGGGGATTCTGTCAACCAGGCTCCTAAACAGGCCAGAGACAGCCCTCAGAAAGTCCAAGGTTCTGCTGACCCCACTTCTTACCTCTCCAAGAATCTAAAACTTCATCATTTCATGACTGCTGTGCCCAAGATGGCCTCCAACTGTCACATCTCCCACATGACCTTTTCTGTTCACAACCAACAGGTCCAGCAGGATACCTGCCCTAGCTAGCTCACTTCCCAGCTGTGCCAGGAAGTTCTCTTCCACACCCTCCAGGAACCTCCGAGACTGTTTCCTCTCTGCTGTATTGTAAGTCCAGAAGAGGTGGTAAGTTGAAGTCCCTGACGAGGGTAAGGGCTAGTCATTATGAGATCTCTCCTAGCTGCTTATGGAATATTTCATCTGCCTCCTCATCCTGGTTGGGTAGTCCGTAACAGGCTCCCAGCAGGATGTCTGCTATGAACTGAACTTGAAATGTTGGAAATCTTGAGAGTATACACACATTTCCAATAACAGTATATATTTATGGAGCACTTAAAGAATATGCAAGGAACAATTACATTCTTACTTTGCTGTAAAGGCAGAATGTTGGAATTTGTAATGTTTTTTAAAATTTAAAGGACAGATGGAAGATTGCATTAGTTAAATTGAATATTACACATCATATAGATAATATCCTCAAGGGACTTTTACTAGGTAAAAATTTATTATATTTTTTTAGCAATCAGAAACTTCAAAACCAACATTTGGACAAGATTTCAGATGAATCTGGTTTGCATAAAAAGGAAATATTAACTTTTCAATTCCTATTTTTTTCCCTGCTCAATGTCTTGTCCGTAGATCTTCTCAATATCATACAGGTATTGCAAATAATGCACATTTTGTTCTTGAGTATATGTTTATTATGTATGACTCTGCAAACAGGAGAAATATATATGAAACAACTGAATGCTATCTGAAAGATACAGGTTCACACGTGAAACATCAAAAACCATCTTGCAGGCAAATGTAAAAAAAATTATTAATAATCCAGTTGTTTTGCTTCAACACAAACAAAACACTATGTTTTGGGTCTGGATATGATTTCATTTAGACGGAACTTTCCATCTTCCTGTTGACTATCAAAGTCAAGGGCCACTGTGACTTCAGGATTTCAGGGTATTTTGCCAGGAACTGTCACCAGTTGCAAGTACTGGATGTGCCAGAAGCAGGGAGGGTCTGACCTGTTTCAGAAGAATTCGGGCCTTTCTGTTCCAAATGTAAATGGCAGCTGGCTTGCTACCCACGGAGGGATATGAAAACATATGTCTATCTAGGGCATGTATCTTGTCATTAGTTATTTAGCACATTGGACTTCTGGTACCTATTTGCCTACAAATCACTATAGCCTGAGACTTTGCTGAGTCCTTTTGTCTTAAAAGAGAGAGAAAAATCTTTCCCTTGGGCTGTATCAGATCAGAATATATGATTCATGTATTTGCGTGATTCCCAAAGAACAAGTGGGATACAGACATAATTGCTGAGGAGTATGCTGCAGATGAGACATGGAGGCTATGCGAATAAGCTTATCCAGACCTGTGCTGCTTGAGGCAGGGTGTATATATAAATATATATGTACACACACCCTCTCCTCACTCAAAATGGCTTTGAAGCGTCAGTATCTTCCGTGCGTGCAAGGGACAACAAAAAAAAGGCAGTTTCCAGATCAGGAAAGGAGGTAATTTAATGAGGCGCATATCCGAAGGCTGAATACTTGTCTTGGAGGTAGCTCTTCTGATGTCTTGTTTTGATTGGAAAAGAACTCTGGAAGTCATCTAGTATGACCCCCTCCTCAAAGCAGGGGTAACTTGAAATTTAGATGAGGTTGCTCAGCTCCTAGTCCAGTTCAGTTTTGAGAATCTCCCAGAATAGCCCCATACAGTTCCCTCTGTCACTCCAGAGTATAGCTCATTCCTGGTACAGCCACTGACTACCAAATAGGTATAACTTCTCAACTACTTACAACCATTTTTCTGCCTCTTTGTGTGACAAACATACGCACTTATAGTATTCTGTTGGGGCAGTGGCATTATTCTCCCTCTTCTGACTTGTTCCTTCTCGCACTAGATGCTTTCCTGGGCTTCCAGGTGTTGCTAACTGCTAGTAAAGTAAATCTGTACACAAATATTATGGTGACTTAGGGAAATATTTTTTTCTACCTCTAAAACCACTTTTCATACATACTTTGAATGCCTGAATCTTTCAAAGGTTGTAGTGCTAGAATATGGGGGAATTCTTAATTTCTGAATTCTACTATGATTGTTTGAATAAGCTATAATCTCCTCAGTGCAAGCTCTCGGATCTTTTAGTTGCTCAGCATAAAGGCCATTGCAAATAGTTAGCAATAGTAAATAGATGCCATACTCCGCAGCAAGAGGTGAAATTTCCCAGGTGGGAATTCATCAGTGTAACACTACAGAACACTGCCGATTATGGCTGAAACACTTCCCACCTCCTGTCCGTGGGACAAGCTGTTCCTGACCTTTATGTAGGTCCACAGATGTCAAGAGGAGTTAGGAAGCACTTCCTCTTCACTCGCCACATGTAGTGCACAGGAGGGCCCAGCACAGCTGATGCGCCTGGCTGGATTCCTTTCCCATGTTAACAGGAGTTTCATCATTGACAATATGGTTAGAGAAGAAGTAACAATGGAGAGGAAGTCCAAGCTGATTTGAAGGCAAAGTACTTTCTCACTCTGCCCTGTCTCCTATCATACTAATCTCACATTGGTGTTTCCCTGGATGTGCTCTACTTTTCCACCCAGAGCTTCCATCAAGGAGGCTTTCAAAGATGTTTTCAATGCTGACCAGTATTTCTGAGTGCCTGACAGTACAGGGTGAGCTGCTGTGCAACATGCTTTGATATCAGGAAGAAATTCTTCACGGAGAGGGTGGTGAGACACTGGAACAGGTTGCCCAGAGAAGCTGTGGATGCCCCATCCCTGGATGTCTCCAAGGCCAGGCTGGATGAGGCTTTGAGCAACCTGGTCTAGTGGAAGGTGTCCCTGCCCATGGCAGGGGGGTTGGAACTGGATGATCTTTAAGGTCCCTTCCAACCCAAACCATTCTGTGAGTCTATGCTTCACACACGTGGGAGGTTTGATGCTTCACAAGTTCATGTATCACGATGCTCAGTAGGTGCCATATGCTACAAAAGCCTCTATACGTGAACAGCAGTAAGACCAATGTTTTCAATCCATTTGGGACCCTTCAGACCCCCCCCCCCCAAAAAAAACCCATACGGGCAGGTTTCCTACCCAGCATGGCAAGAAGCTATTAAAAACTCAAGGCAGGTTGTACTCTAAAGGCACCTTTTCAGAAAAATCATTTAATTTCACATAGCTGCTTCACCTTCTGAA
>NW_010269075.1:0-1111 GCF_000690775.1 Eurypyga helias
GGCAGCTCCGGGCGGCTGAGACGCCCGCGGAACCCGATGCCAGATGAATGCCCGTGCTGGCACACGGCTTTTTAAGAAACCGGCTCACTGTATTCCGGACCTAATTCTCTTCCCATGAGTTTACAGTAAAGCACTTCATGTCATTTGAGCAGGACCATTAACATGGGATGAAACATTAGCCGGGGGAGAGCGATAGGATTACTCTGCAGCAGCCAGCATCACGGCCCTACAGTGTCACAAAGCTGCCGCTTGCAGCCAACTCAGGATGTCGTCGCAGCAAAATGCATTTTTGCGCTTGATTTTTAACCGTACAGATTAACTTCTGGAGCTTCAAAACACAATGAGATGTATTTTGACATGCCTGCTATTCATTTGTGGATTTTGGAGCAAGAGAAAAATTGGGAAACATGCCTGACTGCTGCGGAGAGGCCTGGGAGATGATTCCTTGAAGCCAGGAGGATGCCTGGCTGTTGGAAAAAGACTTTATTTGCCTTGGCGTCTCTAGTAAGTTTTGTGTCTTTTATCTTGGTTCTCGTTGCAATGGGGACCCCAAAGTGGATGACTGGAAAGATCCTTTGCAAAACAGGAGCCGAGTTGGTCAACGCCTCAGATCCAGAGCTGGTCAAGTTCATTGGAGAAATGTACTACGGCCTCTTCCGAGGTGGCAAAATACGCCAGTGTGGGCTGGGCGGGCGGCGGTCCAGTTTTGCAAGTAAGTACAGTTTTGGTTGAATCTTTAGTAGAATGTCTAGTTCAACTTTAAGAGCTCTCCATTCTGTTTGTTTACAGAACTTATGCACATCGTTATTATTAAATGTATATTTGTGACTGACTTGTGGTCTTTATGATTTGGGATCTGAGCGTGAATGTTAGATCTCTGACAAGCCAGCTTTTTTCTTCCAGTTGTGTTCTGTAATCCTGGAGTCAAGATTGGAAAAAAAATCCCTAGGGCTAGATTGGGTGCCATCCTTTTAGTCTTGTGAAGGGAAGGAAAGTCATTTGGAGATCATGGAATCATAGAACCATGGTTTGGGTTGGAAGGGACCTTAAAGACCATCTAGTTCCAACCCCCCTGCCATGGGCAGGGACACCTTCCACTAGAACAGGTTGC
>NW_010269075.1:1524-10471 GCF_000690775.1 Eurypyga helias
CAAAGGGCCAGAGGAGAGGGGGAGAACCCCCTCCCTCGACCTGCTGGCTACACTTCTCCGAATCCAGCCCAGGATATGATTTGCTTTCTGGGCTGCCAGTGCACCCTGCTAGCTAACCCTGTAAATCATGGATAAAACATATGACCCTGTAAGTCGTACTTTCCTCTCGACTGACTCTTTCCTCAGGAATCTCTCTGTGGCTCTGTCCTCGCTGTCTCTGTTAAACTCCTCCTTTTGTTTTTTTTCTTTTTTCTCCCTTCAAGTGGAGATTATTTAGCTGGCCACATTTCTGTATTTCTCTAGCTGCCCTAATGCAGATGTCTGCCAAGGCAGATACTCCTCACTTTATTAACATGTTGAAGAAATTTTTACCTTCTTTTCTAGTTAACTTTGGAGAGGAAAAGATTGCTGAACTCTTAAAAGATGTAGAAAGTCTTATAAATTTATTCTTTTTAACTTAAAAGATTTTTTGAAGTCCACAAGCACTTAGGTAGTGATCTGTATTCAGGTGATTTCCAGTTTTCACACATCCTGTGCTGTAGTGAGAACGACGTTCTGCATTGAAGATTTTTAGGTCAACGTGCAGATCCACTTCGACTTCAACCAGTATGAGCTGAAGCGTCTGCAGTCTTACCCTCTCCCTGGCCCACAGGTTGCTGCACTGCCCGATCCTCTGCAGTGCCTCCAGGAGTTGTTGTGGTAAGGTAGTTCAGGAAGTTGAGCTGGCCAAAAATCAACCTACAAAAACCCCATATTAGTTTCCCATCTGATCAGTTCTGAGTACACAAATGCACCAGCACCACTACAAAAACTCAAAAGGCAGGCAGGCTGTGGGACTGCAGGGGGAATGGAGAAGAGATCCAGAGCGACCTCAGCTTAGGTCACTATGCCCCACTGTCCAGCTGAGATGAATTTGGAACAGTCGCTTTTACAGTAGCCAAGTCTTGCCCAAGCTCTGACTGCAGCTGCAGCTTCATGACACAGACACAGCAGCCATGCTCAGATGCCTTGTCCAGCACGTGTGAATGGCTGGTAGACAGGCTGTCAGGTCAAAGGTCTTTGGCTCTGCTCTGCTCCTCTCCAGGGCGTGCAGAAATAGTCCCAGTTCTTTCACCCTATCCTGTCAGAGAGAATGAGGAAAAAAGTAGTCCATCTGCTTTAAATCTCTGTGCAACTTGCAGGACTCTTGAATAAACTTTCTGATTAATTTCTGTGTAACGTGGGAGGAAGGGCTGATGTTCCACCATCACTCTGGACTGCGTCAGTAATGTATTTGGGGGACAGGACACTGTAATTCTTGGACAAACAAAGCTTTCACTGCGAGGAGTAAGAATTCTCCCCGTTAGAACTGTAAAATTGGGTCATTAAGTGCAGTGGGCACAACCGTGCATTTAAGTTAACAGGTATGCTGAAGATTTTCCCTTTTAAATATTTTAATAGCTCTGTTGGGTTTGATGCTTCCACAACACCAGTTTCAAAATGGTACCACAACAGTACACAAAGCTGTTAAATACTTCTGCCCCATGGCCAGCAGGACTTCTGGGGGTTCTGGGTCTGACTTGGCTTTCTGTGCTTTGAATGTTCCCCTTACTCTCCAAGCATTCTGAACTTACTGGGGAGCAAGACTTCTCTTGGGGAATGTGTTAGCATAATCGGGCCGTACAGAGGCTGCACAGGCTGGCCAGAGCGGGGGAGAAGGCTGCCTTCTCCTCCATGCAGTGCTGCAGTAGCTCCCACACTTTGGAGTTCTGAATCAGGATCATATAGGGTCACTGTGTTAACATTCACCAGACTAGGGTTACTACGGGCATGCTCTCTTTGGAGCAGTTTGCTTCAATTGTCTAATAGGTGTTCACTAGCAAGGAGCATCATCTGGCCTCCAGCTCCTGCTTCTGGAGGTGTTCCAGACATCGCGTGGCAGGTGTGTTAGACCCATGTGGTTGCTGTGGAAGCCCTAAGGCATCTCAGTTGGCATTAAGATGCTTATTTTTTCTGGCTTCCCATCTCTTGTATGTACTTCTGATTCCCATTTGCTTCCCTCATTTTACTTCTTGTTGTCTGAGTTGCTTCTGTAGCTCCCACGTATCCACTACAATCCCAGAATGAGCTACTGAAAAGATAGAACTGTCAAATCAGGAATTTCATCATGGAATTTATACAGTATGAAGTTTTCTACATAATTTACTGGAATTCTGTCACGTCATTATGACCAAATTGTGCTCCTGGCATGCACTGTGTCATCTACCAGTTGCCTACTTTTTATGTGGCTTGTTTGGATTTTTTTCCCAGTTACGCAGCATAGGTAGCAATCCATTTATTTGTTCATAATATAATCTACCTTTTTAGTAACTTTTTAGTAATTAGGCAGTTGTTTTTCAAAACATGTACAAGTGTGCAGTGCAATGCTACCTGAGGGGCTCTCCTTGACCAGTTTGTGTTTTAGGGTTCTTTTCGACAAGGTTCTCTCTTTCCTGTCAGTCAGCATGTCACTTACAACTCCCTACTCACCTTTCTTCTGATCCTGGTTATGCTGTAGCATAAACTGAATCCTCAGGTGCTCCACACATCCCTGCTGCTGCCCAGTTTGCCTCTCCAACGAAGTAACTCCATCTGTGACGACAAAACCAAGACAGTTACTGTTCTTTAGAGTCAGGTGTGCAACAGGCTGCAGAGGAAGAGCTCATGCCTGTAGCGAAACACGTGAGCAGGTCACCTAACGCCCACCCGGCCGCAGTACTTCACAAGCTTCCCACACATGTAGCTGAAGTGCTGCCAGATACCCAGAAGGTATCTGTGTGTGCATAAACACTAGATGAGAAACTGAGAAGGTAATTGGAAAGTGGAAACCTGTGGGGTTAGGAAGTATGAAATCAGAGTAGATCTTACTGGATGGAGCCAGTATTAAGAAGAGGGACAGAGAGAAAAAAGAGTAACATGAGAAAATAAATACAGAAAGGAGGGACAGTATTTTTCTATAATCATAGAATGCTTCGGGTCGGAAGGGACCTTAAAGACTATCTAGTTCCAACCCCCCTGCCATGGGCAGGGACACCTTGCACTAGACCAGGTTGCTCCAAGCCTCATCCAGCCTGGCCTTTTAGGCCCCAAGGGGCTGGGGAAGGAAACTGGGACTATCAGATTTCTAAGTGATGAGATTAAGAGCATAAGATGGGAATGGGGAGCTCAAAAAAAGGAGTTTGGGATGGAGAGCAGAGGTGACAAAGAGATAGAAGAGCATGCAGCAGACGAATGCAGCAGCACAGATAAAGACATTAGCACAGCCAGATAACACAGGACTTGAGCCTGAATCCCCAAACACAGACGCTGTGTAAAGGATTATTCCTGTAGAATATCCCTGCGTTGTCTGATGCAGTGACAAATAAAGCGTCACGAACTAAGACGTGTGTAAGTACCCGAATTGATCGCCTCTGTAACAAACAGTCTTGTTTAAGTACGATTTAAGTTTGTAGCACCAGCACAGTATGATGTTTACTGTTGTCAAGAAAAAATACACACTGAATGGATGACTTTCTTTTTTCTTGCCAGTTTTCCCACACATGGTGAAAAAGCTGAATACAGGCCTGCACGTGATGATCATAATTTTCCTCTGTGTGGCCATTTTCTTTTCTCTGGTCAGTTTTGGATTCTGCATTCTTAACGCACTGAAAGTTCCGTACCGGGCTATTAAAGGGCCAGCGGGAGTATGCCTTTGGAACTTCCTTGCAGGTAAAATCATTTACCGATGTTTTTGACCCATGACATTCATACAAATTGTGACAAGTCATTCCTTCCCTTGCCTTACCAAATATCTCACTGTCTTAAATACTTGTGAACTAAGTGAGGTTAGCAGTGAATTCTCATCTATCAAAACAGAACCGTGAGGTGGGAGCTCAGCTTATTGTGCCTAGGCAACTCAGGAGCTATGAATCCCAGTCCCAGCTCCATATTACTGGTGAAAGGACATATAAAACACCGTTACAGTGTCTGGCCATCCCGTAAAGACTAAGCATTTGGAAGGTGCTTAAGTCGTGCCTAAGCCTATCCCTGTGCTGTGTAATGCTGACTGTTGGACTCAACAAGCCTGCTGCAGCACAACCAGATGTCCCTCCTGTTTTGCTCACAACAGTGAATGCTGCTTTCCTTTTGTTGCAGGTGGATTTACAGCCCTTGCAGTCGCTGGCTTTACGGCTGCTGTGAAACTTCATCACCTCACAGAAAGAATTGCCAATTTTCGGGAAAATGTCTTTCGATTCGTTATCGTAGAAGAACGGTTTGAAGACTGTTTTTGGCTTTGTGTGGCAAGTGCCACAGCACATGCAGTAAATTTGCTGCTTATAGCAATTAGCGGGATTCATTTCCCTAAAATTAAGACGAAAACAGAAGAAGCAAATGTTACAGCAGAAGATATCATGTACTAATAAATCTACACAAAACTACTTGGGTCAAGTGAACTGTCACCATGGAAACAGCATCGTGGCTCCTCAGCTTTGGTTTGGATGAACAATTTTGGTATAAACATGTAAAGATGTCAGTTAACAAAAACAGCAATTGACATAGTGGGAAAGAGGGAAAAACAAACGCTACGAATACAATTATTCTCAAAACTGACCAATATCTGCAGTGAATAGATGCTGTTTGCAGTTTTTAGAAAATTCACATTTTGAGATATTTTAGAAAAATAACATGAAATACGATTTCACTGAAACCATGTTGTCTTCGTTTAGAAAGAAAATACATGTATCACAAATCTTTTATAACAGAGGGTTATTTCAAAAGAGAAAGGATGGACATTTGCCAATTACCTTCACAGAGTTATCTCAAAAGTGGTGAGAGGGCCATATAAGATACATTTGATGGTGTTACACTGCATCGAAAAAAAAAACTTCATCGTCTGTGAGGCTAAAGTTAAGATGAAACACAGGCGAAGTATGTGTGAAGTGTTTATAAAACAGAAATCAGCAAATCCACAAAGTAAAGAAATTAGAAGAGTGAAGTTTATGGAATGCTTATAGACTGAAAAAAAATTATAAGCTGCAAGATGAAGATTTCATGGCAGCTTCTGGAAGTCAACAGAACCTAAGCAATAGTGCTTTTAGATAACCTGGAAAATAATAATCTGACAGATTAATGGTCTTCAGAACCCTGTCAGTTCTTATGTCTGTCTGAATTCAAGTAAAAGTGATGTATGATGAATCAGTATTAAAATGAATAAAAATGGTGAAATGGATGAAAAAGTTACTTTGTTAGGAAGTACCATAATTTTGACAGGCATTCACCCGGTTCTTGAGTCACAATTACTGAATATTTCAGTGAAAAGAATATGCATGTCATTTATAGAAGCTGATTACTATAGTGAACACACACTAACCTTTTAGCAGTAAGCCTATACATGCCTGAAGAATGTCTTTAAATGAATCAAATTTGTTATTAGCTACAGAAGAAATTATTTTGCGGTCAGTTACTCTTTGTCAGACCACCATGTTGTATAAATCTGTTCTTGTGAAAAGCTGTTTGGAAAAAAACAGTAACTTTTTTAGGAAAGGAATTCAGTGTTTTAAGAACATGTCAAGACATACAAAAATCCCTTATTTTTTTATTTGAAAAGACCTCTCCACAAAAATAGTATTGTAAGGGTCAAGTGTCTTCAGAAGTGCCTAAAACCATATTTTATGTACTCAAATCACTAGTTTTGTCACTGAAGTGAGTGGAACACTCAGTGAAGAAAGTGGCCAGAATAAGTTGATACTCCATATGTTTGCTGATCAGGACACTTATTTAGATATTTAAATAAGGAATCATAACTCATCTTAATATTTTTGGTCCAAATACTTATTTTCCATGCACTTTTTACTTTCTTTTCATCTAATGACTAATGAAAACAGATGTTTTATGAAGTAAATTCTCCTTCCATCTGGTATTCTTATGAAATCAGTTTTGCTGTTGTAAAACTGCATTCAAAGTACTCCTAATTCACACAGAGGACTCATCGCTGTGTTCACTAAATGCTTCGGCAGTGTGCCTGCGAGCTCAGTGTGAGGTAAGAAATGCCAATTACCGCTGTCTTTTTCAGCAGGGGTGCATCAAGGCCAGCAGGCACGTGTCACTCAGCGCCCTAGCTGCAGAGGAAATGTTGTTGGCCAGAGTCAACCTACAGAGGCAGTGAGCGCTGTCTGTAGCCTGCACCATCTCTAGGTTTGGATTAAGCAGTAATTTGTGAGGGTGCTTCTGCAATAGGGCCTAATAATCTGTCTTCTTTGAGGCAGCATTAGCTTCTTTTTTTTTTTTTTTTTTTGAAGAGCACTAAAATGATGGGGTTTAAGTCCCATAAAGAATTTAAGAGAGAGCTGGAAAGTTTTGATGAGTCTAGAGCACTCTCACTGTTTTAGCATAAAGCAGTCTCAGGAAGGCAGAAAAAGTGGTTCCTAATTTATACCACCCACTTACATTACTGTTCTGCTAATTTTAGTGGTGCTTTCACTCAGTCTACCCTGGGCCACAACTACAGGACGATGATGCAACCCCTCATGGATAGCTGTTACATGGAGAGGCAGCAAACCAACCCCGTCTGTGAAAGTGCCTCAGATGGCAACAGCACCATGCTGTCCAGAAAGCTGTCCAGAGGCCTCTCTGGTACCACCACCTTCACCTCCCAGAAAACTCTGAGTGGCTCTGAAATAGGAGCCCTTAAACCGCAGTACAATTACACACATACAAAACGAAATATGTGTCATTTGTAACTGTTCTGTGAATATATAATTTAGAAGTAGTTGTTTTACAGAATTATATTGTAACACATAACAGCCTTTACCAAACATAATTGTCTGTAGGAAATGAAAAGGAGGGGTTTACAGCCCTTGCATACTTCGCCATATAGAGGGTTTTGCTTCGGAAAAGCTTTTCAGTAGTACTGGTTTGCAGGTGTTACACCACCTTTGTCATATGGCTAGTGAACTGCTTCATGATCTGTTGGACCAGAGTCTGACACAGGTCACAGCAGCTCTGAAAGAAACGTCTCAGCTTAAGCACGGCCAGGACACACGGATGGGACAACGCACTGAGTATGCACTCTGGGAAATTTTGTCTGGGGAAGGAAGGTTAAATGCAGTCACACGTTGTTCAGATGTACAATTACAAAGCACACCTTAAGGTGAACAACAGGTAACTCTATCCCTTAGGCCTTTTCAGCCTCCCCTTGTACATTGTAAAATGCTTTCAAAAAATGTGGAACTTGTGATCCACTTTATTTACACTTTTGTATTCCAGTTGTACTTCACGTGGTGTACCTGATCACATGCTCAGCATGTGGAAATGAGGACTTCTTTGGGGGCATTTTTACTTTGGAAGATTTCAAATCCCAAATGAGAACATTTATGAGGAATATCTGCCCAGAACTTTGAAGATATTATGGCTCAAATCCTGTTTTTCCATAAAAGTAAAGACAACTTTATATATCTTGAAAATACCCACTTCATTTGTACCTGCAGAATATCTAGAAGCCCTGTGCCAGATGTAGAGGAGCTATGGAGCCATTCTTCAAAGAACTAAGAAACACTTCATTGTATCTAAGACCCTCTCCAAAACAAATGAAGCGAAAAACAAAAATCCACTTTGATTTTTTAAATAGTTCTGATTGAATGTTTAAAAATGTAATTTTACATGATACATCAAAATAGATGCAATTTCCCTTGGTCATTGTCCAAGTGCTGCTCTCCTTAACAACACATGCTGTTTCTTTCTGTACCGCTTCATGGAAAGCGCGGTTAGGTGGGAACTGCAACATACTGTTAGAGTGGGCCCAGCTGCCCTTCCTCATCACGCTCTGCTGATGGAACAGCGTAAGTTCGGTTACAGAGGTATGGAAAAGCAAACTCATTGTTATATGTAGTGGTGTAAGATTCTCACATATAAAACTGAGTTACTTATAATCCACATTTCACATTTCTGGGGTGAAAAAACAACCAACCAACCAGAAAACATCATTCTGCATCACTTGACATTACAATCCAGTGCGTCTTCCATGTACTGGCTCTTTGTGCTGACAATACCATAAATGTCATAGAATCCTAGAATCACAAGATGGTTTGGGTTGGAAGGGAACTTAAAGATCATCTAGTCCCACCCCCCCTGCCATGGGCAGGGACCCCTTCCACTAGACCAGGTTGCTCAAAGCCTCATCCAGCCTGGCCTTGAACACTTCCAGGGATGGGGCATCCACAGCTTCTCTGGGCAACCTGTTCCAGTGCCTCACCACCCTCTCTGTGAAGAATTTCTTCCTGATATCTAATCTAAACCTCCCTGTTTTCAATTTGTACCTGTTACCCCTTGTCCTGTCACTACAGGCTCTTGTAAAAAGCCCTCTCCCAGCACCCTTGTAGGCCCCTTCAGATACTGGAAAGCTGCAAACTCCACACAGTTCCATACAGTTGCTAGAGGAGCATACATCTACTTCTGACATTACATCGATGGCCCAGTATTCTGGTGTGAATTTTCCTGATAGTATATAATCACAGTCATTCTCATTGGTCTTTTATTTTAATTTACATTTTCTTTGTTTTTTAGATTTCACTCTGGCGTTGTTGCTGATTTCTCTTAGAACCTCACCAGCTCTTCCCAGACAGACACGGTGATGATATACAAGCAAACCACTGCCCTACATGGCAAATAACGTGAAGCTGGTGTCCCAGCCCTTGCAATAGGCCTTTTTTTCCCGCACTTTTCACAAACGATTTGCATTTGCACCGTCAGTGTGCAAACCAAGCATACTGTATGCGCGCCAGGGCTGGGTCAGCCCGCGGGAGAAGCTGTTCCATCCTCGCGGCAGGAGAGAGCACTCCTCTACGCCGTGTCGCCAGAGGACAAAACGCCCCGCGACGCCGCCTCACCCCCACTCCTCGCGACGCAGAGGCCGGCTGTGAGCGGTACCCGCGTCCCGCCCCGCCCTCCCCAG
>NW_010269076.1:0-7286 GCF_000690775.1 Eurypyga helias
TGGAGGACATGCTACAGGATCTTTCCAGAGCTCAAGGTGAGGCAGACCGCTATAGCTCTTCACATCCTCCTTTTTCCCTTTCTTAAGGTATCTGTAATGTTTGGAGACACCTGATGTGTGGCCAGACACCATAGGGTCTGGGATTTTTTTGTAGATGACAAGCAGCAGCCTCACAATATCATCAGAGAGCCCTATCAGAGCACTAGGATGAATCTTATCCAGTTTCATGGGTGTAAATATATTTAATTTCACTAAATAGCCCCTAACCCTTTTCTTCCCTCACTGCTGGCTGTTCTCCTTCCCAAATGCTGCTGTTGTGTGCAGGGCCTTGGAGAAAGTCTGACCTAGAAAAAACGAGGCAAAAAAAAGGCATTCAACCTTTTCCACAATCATCCATCACTAAGATATTCCCCCATCCACCAATCAACCTACATTTTCCCTGAAGTATGCTGTTAAAATACTTGCAACACCCCTTTTTCTTACTCTTCACATCCCTGGCTGGTCTTTGCTCCAGCTGGTATTTAGCCTTTCTGCTTTTATCCCCAAGTACCCACGCAATGCAGTTGCACTCTTCTTTCATGTTCTCTCCTTATTTCCATTTCTTGTATGCTCCCTTTTAGCAGCTCAGTTCACTAAGAAGCGTCTTAATTAGCCAACCAGGCTTTGTGCTGAAATTCCTGCTTTTCATGTGTAAAGGCAGGGTTTGTTCCCAAGCTCTGAATAAGTTTTCTTTAAAAAAAAAAAATCATCCAGCTGTCTTGGACACCTTTCTCTGCTCATAGCAACCTCCCAAATAAGCCAAAGTTAGTTCACCTGAGTTCTCCATCCACAGCTTGTCTTCTCAAGCCTCTCTCCAGATACAAGCCTAGCCCTCTCACTGCTACAAGAGACCAGGCTGCTACCCCTGACCCCCTGCTCCTCCCCACTGATGAGCTGCAGGTCGAGCACATGGATGGGGATGAGGACATGCTTCAATCAAAGTGATCAAAGTCAGCTTGAGGGAGAGCGAGGGGAAGGCAAGGGTAGTCGTTCAACACACACACGCAGACCCTGATGGTGTATGTTTCTCTTTCCTAGAAAACTGGGTTAGAAACAGGGCCAGTCCTGCTCTCACTGGAACTGTCCTGGATCCCTTCCAGGTGCCAACCTACCTGCATGCTAACCACCCTCCACACTTTCTCCCTTCTCTCCCATAAAATAACCAGGTACAGCAGGGCAGGATTGACTTTATACCTTGTTTTTTCTGCACGGTTGAGCCACATTAGTTAAATTCTGGATGCGTTCATCACTCCATCTCCTCACACAGCTGCACCCATGTGTTTGCCAACACACAGGAGAGGGGTAGGAACTAGGGGACAAGGACAGGAGCCCTCAGCTCCTCAGCACCAGCTTGTGCTGCTAGTGGAGCTACACATTCTGTCTAACTAGCAATGAAAACACAGCCAGGGGCGAGCCCCACAGCCAGCTCTGTGCTCCCTGGCACGTACCATCAGCGCTTTCCCAAACCACGCCTGGGAACTGGTGGTAGCACAAGCTGGTCTCCAGCAGTAGCCTCATACAGCTGCCCTGATGGGGAGGAAGGGTGTTTAGCTGCAGGTATGGATGTCATTCACACAGGTAACATCATCTGTATTGCGTCACTTGGTTCTTGGGACCAGAGGATAGTTCCTAACCTGTTTTACTTACGAACATAGACATAGCTACAGAGCCTGAATCCAAGGTCTTGCATTCACCAAAAGTTCAGCAATGCTTCAGCTGAAGCTTGTGGCAAACGAGATTTGCAGAAGCCCCCTCCCTGAGCTCCAGACCAGCCTGGTCAAGGACATAGCTGCTGTAAGGAGCACAAGGGCATGCTTTTCCCCTGATATCACTCTGCCTTCCTCTCCCCTTGCTCTAACTGGTGGGAGAGTCTATCTCAAGTCTGGCTGTCAGCATCACAGCCCATAGGAGATACAGGTTTTGATGAGTTCCAGCCCGGCAGATCTGAGAGATGCCATCATGGCTCAGCCTCCCACCCCTCCAAGCTTAGCTCGCCTTTCTTTCTGAGCAGTGCCCCGTGGAGTGTTTACTCCTGCCTCCCCGCTCCCCTCCACACCTCTTTGTTATCCTTTCACTGCTCAGCGGCTGCAGGGGTTTGATCACCTGCAGCTCCTTAATTACAATGTGCCGCTCTCAAAAAAAAACAAAACCAAGAAATAAAGGTCCCCTTTTAGCTTCTCCCCGGGGATCTGTTTTGTCTACGGGCCTCCAGTTTCCTCGGAGAGCAGCTCTGCCCCATTGCCTTGTGTATCCCGCTCGTACAAAGCCCTCTTTGTGCTGGCGCTGGGCTCCAGCCAGCCCGGGCTGCGAGCACATGCTTATCTTTGAGCAGAAGCAGCATTACCGGCTTCAGCAAGACCGCTCGCACACAGAGACGAGGCGTGCATCGCGCCAGGCATCTGAGCTCCTCCTGCAGAGCTGGAGAGATGCCCTGCCCCGTGCACTATTGCAAAATACGTGTGATAAGTCACCCCTTTTCCATGCCTTCCCTCGTGGTAGGTGGTGAACATGAAGCCTCCAGGCAGGGCGATGCAGAGGGATGGTGATCCTGCTGCTGTTGTTGTCTGCCACCACTCCCTGGCACCAGCCAGAGGGTCGTTGGGCTTCTTGGCCAGGGTTTGGGGGGCTCTTGCCAGCACAGGATTCCTTGAGGTCTCACCCCAGTCTCCCAGGGTGATGGCTAAGGAGATAGGGGGAAAATCAGGAGTCTCTGGCAACAGCACAGTGCTGACACTCTTCCTGGGATGCAAAGATCCAATTCATCATGTCCAGGTACCTGGAGGGTTTTTATGCATTGCAGAGGAGGTTGTTTTCCCAGGGGAAGCTGTCTGAGGAGATGGGTGGATTCAAGGGCTGCTCTTTAACGAGGCAACATGGATTTCATGTCTGGAGTGGGGTCAGCAGGAGGGAATTCAGAGAGGGGGGTTCTTAGGTATTCCCTCTGGCCTGGTTTTGCTTGAAAAGGTGGCAAATTCCCCTGATGCTACTGGTTTGTCCGCTGCAGGCTGCACTTGCAGACCTCTAGCCTCGCGTGCGAGTCGCGGAGTCCAGGCTTGTTTTGACAGGTTTGCGCGCAAACAGGCTGAGCATGAACTCTTACGCTGCTTCCCTGATAGGGAGTTCCCTTAAAGGTGACTGCGTCTGTGCGTTATTCTAGGGTCTTTTCTAAGGGGAACACCCTGATTTTTATTTAATGGGTTGCTAGTGAGAAGATTTTTGCAGTCGCAGGCTGATTTTTTTGCCACTGGGCTGTTTGCAGGAGGAAATCAGCATCTTGGGAGTGTCAGTCCAGCTAATTTCCCCACCTCCAGAACAAGCCATGAATCCTGATAGCGTCAGCCCTTGCCTGGCTTCTTACAGACAGGTTTCCCTGGAGTTTTGCTGGCTTGTTTTTGCAGGCTCACATGCACAGCAGCTTTTGCTCACCCATGCTAGCTTGCTGCTTGCTCCCAGCGAGCATCTGTGCACATTGCCCACGGCTTTTGTAATGCTGGTGGTGTAGGAAAAGGAGCAAAGGTGTTTCTACAGGTAAATCACTTGAAAGAGGGGGAAACCTGCATCTTCTGTCCCCAGCCAGCATTCCCCGGGGGGAAGAGAAGAGCGAAGACCCTCCCTCTGAAATCCAGGAGGAGAGCAAAAAGTGAGGGCTTGAGTGATGTGCCAGCGGCAGACAAAAGCGAGCCGAGGAGGGGAGGGAGCAAGGAGCTCACTCTGAAGCTGCTGGACGGGTTGCCATGGATTTTGTGCTAATCATCACCTTCCTTGCCTGGAAGCAGAGGGAAAAGGGAGGGTTTTGAGCATGGAGGAGCTGCCTTCATACCTGAGCTGTGTCCTGCTACCATCTGTCCAGTGGCCATGCCAGATTGAAGGGCCAAAATTCACTGGCATGGGATATTTTGGGAAAGAAGGAGGCAATGTCCCTGTGCCGGAGATGCCTGCTCCACGGCACGCTGCTGTGCTCCTGGCTGCAGCTCGTGCCCAGCCATGCTGGGCTGCCTGTGTGCTCCAGATCGCGATGCATTTGCAGTATGGGTGATGGGAAGAGGAGATTCTCAGGAGTAGATGGCTGTGTCAGAATTTTTGGGTGCCTGCATGGGCTGCAGGACATCCCCAGACTAACCTCCAAAGCCCCTGTGTTTGTCTGCAATGCAGAAATTAATACTCCCCCCTACATGTAAACATCCCTCCTTGGGTTTCACCTGTTTCCAAGTCCCAGGGTATAGGTTCACAAGCACATTTCTCAGCCTGACATGTTCAGGATGCCATTGTCCACCTGAACTGAATTGGGCTTGTTCAAAAATTGCAACAATTGGGCTTGTTCAGCCTGGCGAAGAGAAGGCTCTGGGGAGACCTTATTGCAGCCTTTCAGTACCTGAAGGGGCTACAAGGAAGCTGGGGGGGGACTTTTTACAAGGGCCTGTAGTGACAGGACAAGGGGGAACGGGGTTAAATTGAAAGTGGGGAGGTTTAGATTAGATATCAGGAAGAAATTCTTCCCGGAGAGGGTGGGGAGGCCCTGGGACAAGTTCCCAGAGAAGCTGTGGATGATTCAATCCCAGAAGTGTCCAAGGCCAGGCTGGATGAGGCTTGGCGCAACCTGGTCTAGTGGAAGGTGTCCCTGCCCATGGCAGGGGGCTTGGAACTAGATGATCTTTAAGTTCCCTTCCAACCCAAACCATTCTGTGACTCTATGATTCTAACTGGGGAGGATGGAGTCACGTCTGTGCTAAACTTCCCTTCCTCTGAGTGATCATTTTGTATTTAGCTGTGGTTTTGAGAAGATTTGTATTTAACCCTGATTTTCCGAAGATCAGGAAAGTCACTCTGGAAGAGCCAAATGCGAGGCTGGATTGCCTGAGAGCACGGCTGCCTTCACCAACCCAGGCGAGGCTGCTCCCCGTGAAGTACGAGGTGTCGGAGCTGGCATCAAGCATTCAGAAAGGCAATCACACGTCAAAGAGCCTGGGGGTTTGAGGGCTGCGTGCACTGTTATAAAGGGATTATAATTTATTAACATGGCTGCCAGAAGTCATTAATTGGCCTCGGATGTGTAAAACGATCGCTGGGTGGGGATCGGCTTTGCAGGAGAGTGATGTATCTGCTGGGCGTGTGCGTGTAGCCCAATGTGAACCACGGTGCACGTGTTGGCGTGTGCCACAGTGTGTGGGCGGGGGTACCACAGGTGTGTGCACACCCACGCTGAACACACCCATGTGTGTAGCACAGACTTCGTATGTGCGTGTGTGTGCAGGCAGCATGTTCAAAACATAATAAAGTGATAATAAAGAGTGTGTCTACCACAGTGCTTGTGCACGTGTATCACTGCGTGTGTTGAAAAGTGTTTACGTGTGGTAAGTGTGGAACACAAAGCACATTTACATGCATGTGTGCCACTCTGCGTGCGTGCATGTGGGCATGTGTGCACATCAGCAGGCAAAGGTATGCATGCACCTCGCTGTGCACTTCTGTGGGCACAAGGTACGTGGGTGTGTAAGGCTGGTGCTACGCATGTGGCTCGCTGCAACACTGTCGGGGTTCAACCCCGACTGGCAGTAATGTACCCCACAGCTGCTCACTCACATCCCCCTATCTCCAGCGGAGGAGGAGAACCAGAGGAAAAGACAAGGAAGCTCATGGACTGTGAAAAGAACAATTTAATAATTGAATATAAATTAATATTATAGTGATGTTAATAATATTAATGGTACTACTAATAACATGTAATGAAAATAATGGAAAATAAAACAAATTACACAGGTGCTCACCACCTGCCAACCGATACCCAGCCAGGTCCTGAGTTGTGAGAGTCAGAGCCAGAGAGACCAAGAGCAGCAGAGTCTGAGCGAACCCCAGGAGCGACAGCACGACCGGGAAAGCCAACCGACCCACCGACTCACTAATAAACAAATCGAACAAACGAGCAAGCAAGCTATGGCCCCCAGCCAAATCCCAGCTTGTGCACAGAGCATGATGTTTTATGGAATGAAATCCCCCTTCGGCCAGTTTGGGTGGGCTGTCTGAACTGTGTCCCCCCACACACTGCTTGTCATGAGAAAGTTGGGAACACAGGGGCAGCATCAGAAGCTAGAAAAGACCTTGAATTTGGTGCAAACACTCCCCAGCACCTGCTAAAAACCACCTTATCAGCACTGTTCTCACGGCAAATCCAAAACAGCCTCATAAAAAACACTGTGAAGAAAATTAACCCTCTCCTGACTAAAACCAGCACAAACATTCATTTTAATCTTCATTTTCAGGATGTTTCCCTGAAGAGCGCGGAGAAGCAGAGCCAGGCTCCAGAGCTGAGCGTGCCAATGCTCCAGGGTGGGGTTGCAAACCAGCCTGGGAATGTGTCACCCCATGGGCTGCCAGATGGGTCAAGCATGTCCGTGACCTCCAGCCACCTCGTCCCTGCCTGCATGGTGCTCCCGTGACCACAGCAGATGCACAGGGATGGGGGGACAGCCCTGCTGCTCCCGGTATCCTTTGCCAGTGAGGCAGGTTGGAGGGTGGAGAAGAGCTGTGCTGGCTGTCCCTGGGGGACAGGAGGTGAAGCGCATCCCCTTCAGTACCAAAGCAGCACCTCCCCAAATGAGAGCCACTGTCAGAGAATGGATCCTTGTGGCATATTTCTTCCCAAATCCCCCTCCCCTCCTCCACACCATTTTCCCAACCCCACTTCTTGCACTGATGTTTGCCAGGTTGTCTCATCTCCCCATCATTGCCTCCAACCCTTTTTTCTCTGAAATGCCCTTGGCTGCAGGGCTGAGATAAGGTGCTTGAAAAGGATGCAGATGTTCTTCACTCAGTCTTGCCTTCCAGCTGGCTGCCAGAACTCCTACTCCAGCCCCTCCGATAGCACCAGTGCCACAGAAAGCCCGCTCACCGGCTCACCTTTCAGTTTCTCCTTCCTACACATCCCACTCAAATATTTGCCTTTTCTTCTAACATATATTTTGTATAAATAAGCAGGGGGAGGGAGAGTGTGTCAGTTCACCCAGCTCATCAGCCCTCTGTATCAGTCTAGATCTCATTAAACGAGAGGACATAATTAAAGGGGAAATAAAAACTGTGCTGGTCCTGCTTAATTGTTTAGTCACATTCACAGATTTCTCTGCCCGTCCTGCACCGGCTGTATCCGAGGACATCCCTTCTTCTGGCTGCTGTGGGGGTTGGAGCTCTGTGTACATGCACACTTCAAGCCCACAGCAGGCAGGAGTTTGTCTTTGCACCGCTCTTCAATGATG
>NW_010269076.1:7317-23039 GCF_000690775.1 Eurypyga helias
CCCCAGCTGCCCTTTAGGTGGGTTGTCCCTTTCTGGATGGAGCTGGTTCACTGCATCCATCTGCCTCTGGAGCTCTGCCAGGCTAGGGCTGCACCCATGCATGTGCTGCTTCCGGAGCTCTTCTGGACACCACGATCTTCTTTGTCCTGGGATTTCATATTCACCTTTGAGATAATCACCCAATCCCATTGCTGCGAAATCCAGAGCTGGTAACTGTGGGCACTGGGCTTAAATCCTACACACCTGAGTTAGAGGCCCTCTGAACTTTTACAGACCACTGTGAATGCTTCCAAGGTTATCACTTCTGTGAGCAGCTGCTTCACACTCAAAGGTTGGGGTGTTCAGCTACCAAAGCCCATAAACCGGAGGTGACAGCCAGTTTGGATCTGCAAGATCCCAGACACAAAGCTGTGGTTCTCCATCCAGGTCATGAAGGATGGGTGTCATCACCCAAGAGCCTTCACAGGCCCATCAGCCGTGCAAGAGCTGTGTAAACCCTTATCACGACAAGGGCCATGTAGGCACAGGATTTCAGTGGTAAAGGATGAAGCCGACCTTCCCTCCTTGGGATCTCAATCTGGGGATGCATCTTCACCCTGGGCACTACTTCTTCCATCAGTGTAAGGTTTTCCTGAGCCAGACTTTGCTCAGTTGCTATGGATAGACCAACCCTCCACAAATTTCTCTAATCCCGGCCCTGACTCTCCATACCCCCTGGATTCCAAAGGGCAGGATGCAGTAGCACAGGAGTCAGGAGGTATTTGAGGGCTCCCAAAGGCTTATGCTTGACTACAGGCTGCGAGATGTCTCTGTTGCTCATGTTGGGCCAGTGCTCAGCCACCACAGCCAGGAGTAGCCATTCCCCACTGCACCATGATGGTTTCAGCCCTGGGATGAGGTTCAGCACACTCTCAGTCCTTCCCAAAAAGTGCCTGAGCTGAGGGGTAAGATGTGGGGAGGACCAGAGCTGCTTTAGATATTGAAATCACAACACCATTTCCAAGGAAAAAAGCTTCCAGCTCAAGCGAAAAACAGCCCCAGGAGAATCCCTTCCTCCTCCCGCAGCCTCCTTTTACCCCACCAAGGCAACCTTGACCAGGTGTTTTGCTCTGGGGATCAAAGAGGGGGTTGCAACTCAAGACAAAACTGGGTTAATTCAGTGTGGAAGGGTTTTTTGTGTCCCTGTTGCTTGCTTGTTAAGGGAAGAGTGTGCTGGAAGAGTGTGCTCCTTCCCCTATTTGTATTCCAAGCTCATTTGCTGCAGTGGGAGCTCCGCAGCAGCCAGCCGGGCTGGGAAGCACATCTGCATCGTGATGTATTCAGAAACG
This sequence comes from Eurypyga helias, assembly GCF_000690775.1. Lineage (NCBI taxonomy): Eukaryota > Metazoa > Chordata > Aves > Eurypygiformes > Eurypygidae > Eurypyga > Eurypyga helias. The sequence goes on from NW_010269076.1 coordinate 8,646, forward strand.
CGGGTCTCCAAATCAATTACTGACCTTCTGCTACTCCAGAAATTGCTCAGGATGGATTTGCATGTTGCATGTGGGAAGACAGGGAGGCTCAGCCTCGTTTTCTGCCTCTTTGCTTCTCTGGCTTCCTCGGAGGCAGAGCTATTATTTATTTGGTGGATCTGATTAATTATGCTTTGTAAAATTTTCCCATCTGTCCTGATCTTCCTTCTCTTGGAATCAATTCTGACTGTTGATGCTGGTTTTGGAGTGGTGTTTTTCCCTGTGACTCTTACGAATGATGCTGACTGTGTATCCTTCTGTCCACCCCCTCTTCCCCCCAAACAACTTCTGAACCTGCTACTCCCTGCCAGATCTGACAGCAGTGAACCTCAGGGATATCACATTCCCACAAATGTTTCTCAAGTGCTTTTCCACCAGTGTATTTATCGAGCAGAGGACATGCCTGAGACCAACTATGTCCATACCAGTGAACTAACCAGTGCCTGGACCTGCCTTCTGCCCCAAGGTGCCCTTGGCCATATCAAGTGCCCATGGAGGTGGTGGATATGGTAACTGCAGACGCATCTTTCACCAAATCCCAGGGATCAAGTGATGAAACCGTCAGGGAATCAATTTAAAACGGATAACAAAAATTAGCTCTAGGCACAGTAGGCCTCAAGATATCAGGATGCTGGGAAAAGAGTGAGAAAGAGTCGTGGGCAGCCAGGCCATAAATGGATGTTAAAGACTAGGCTGGGATGTCGCTCCTAGTGTCCCTAACCCCAGGGGTGAGGATGCTGGGGAAGCACTTGAGGACTGGCCTGCAGAGAGATGTTGGGTTCACGAGCTCTCCCTAAAAAGCATCTATTTGGCCATCAAGGACCATGCTGTGACCACTGGAGACATTTCATATGTCCACTCCTGTTGGTACCACCCGGATCCTCCTGGTCTCTCTTGAGGCTGATGTCCCCCCGTGCAAGAGGCTGTGCAAACACGTCCTGAGGGAACGCATGGTCTGACCAGGGAGTGGGGTGGGAGATGAGGGAAGGCAGATAAACAAGTCACAGCATCCAGAATTCCTGCAAGGACAGAGACCTTGGAAAAGAGAGGAAATCAGTATCTTGAAGGGCCATAATTTTCCCCTGGGAGCAGCTCTCCGTCTCCATCTGCGTCATGTGCAGAGCAGAGCTGGGAGCCCCCGACAGCCAAGCATCCGTGTTTGTTGAGCCGTGAACATGGAGAGGTTGGTATCATTTGTCTCAGTAAACTGGTTATTAATTCTTGCAGCCAGGAGGAGATGCATTCAGCATTTCCTTGGCAGTATCATGTGCTGGCAGGAAAAGAAAAGGCAGAAATGTCATCTCTTCCTACATTTACAGAGTACACAGACACCAAGACAGACCTGGGCTCTTACCAGCGTTCCATGGAGACCCAGGGAAAGCACCTGGGTTGTGTGTGGTCACTGCCAACACTCAGACCTACCTAAATTAGGCATTTTAGTATTTTCAAGGGGAAAGATAAAAGGAAAAAACCAAAAAAAACCCCAACCAGCAAGTAAATCCAAGCCTAATTTCATATAGAAATCCCCACACATCCAAACAAACATGCCCACGCACACAGTGTCAAATAAAAAAGCAAATATGGGAAGGTTCCATTAGTTCTCTGAGGGTTTTACCCTCCACTTCCTGCTGGAGATCAGAGCATCCCCTGAATAATGTCAGTACTCGGCTCTAACTCCCAGCAGGCATCGCGGGGGCTCGGGAGTTGCTCCCTTCCTCAGATAAAAGATCAGCTTTGGAGAAGGGCTTTGGGATTTGATTATTTCCATTTCTGTTAAACCCTCTCCTTCTTCCCCTGGTTGCTTGGGTAAATGCCAGTGAGGGAGTTGCAGGCTGGATTTGGAAGAGAGAGCAAACACCACAGGGACCGAAGCATGGAAGGATCTCTGAAACTTCATCCTAGTCCCACCCCCATCCCTCTGGGCTGAGGAATCCCATGTCTCAGTAGTCCTGCTGCACTCAGAGCTCCACTGCTAACTGGAAGAGCTCAAAATCTCCACTGAACTCATTCAAGCTCCCCCCTGCATTCAGGTATCCTCTCTGTGACAGTTCCTCTGGGGAATTTGAAGGCATCAGGACACTCACGTCTGAGCCAGTTCAGGCAAATTGCTAAACCTGAAGGAGATGAATAAAATGCAGAGATGGCCAGTGCACAAAGTAGACAGGGAGGAGAAACCTTCCTGGATCTGCACATAATGTTTTCAAGGATCACAGTTCCCTTTGAAGAAGGGGGCAGGACATCTAATCCCAGAAAAAGATCCAATACGGCCTGTCTGCCTCCAGAGATGAAGAAAGGCAGAGGATTCACTAAAAGGGTTTCTGCATCCCCAGCAATCTTAGAAAAATGGTTTTTGATCAGGAAAAAAGGCAAAGAAGCTCCATGCAGTGGATGAATCTTTAGAGTATACAGGTTTGTGTACCACAGCTCCTAAAATTCTTTCATCCACTCGCACAAGACCCCCAGATAATCCCATAATCCTAATTTCTCCTTCTTAAATAAAAGAGTCACAGAATGGTTTGGGTTGGAAGGGACCTTAAACCCCACCCAGTCCCCCCCCCTGCCATGGGCAGGGACCCCTTCCACTAGACCAGGTTGCTCCGAGCCTCATCCAGCCTGGCCTTGGACACTTCCAGGGATGGGGCATCCACAGCTTCTCTGGGCAACCTGTCCCAGTGCCTCACGACCCTCTCTGGGAAGAATTTCTTCCTGATGTTGCATCTCAGTCTCTCTCTTTCCAATTAAACCCTTTACCCCTTGTCCTGTCACTACAGGCCCTTGTAAAATGTCTGCTTCCCAGCTTTCTTGTAGCCCCCCGAGGCACTGGAAGGTGCTAGAAAGTCTCTCTGGAGCCCTCTCTTCTCCAAGCTGAACCAGCCCAACTCTCTCAGCCTGTCCCCACAAGAGAGGTGCTCCAGCCCTCTGATCAGCTTCGTGGCCTTCCTGGATTTGGTCCAACCAGTAAACCCTTGATCTCCCAGGTGCAATACTTCTACTCCTTTCTCTCCTCCATCCCCTTGTCTCCTACCCATCCTTGGCTCTCAGCCTGTGCATACACCATGTCTTGGGCTTGTTTGGGGCTATAGGGAAGAGGCACTGTCTAGCTGCCCTGTCTGCAGATACAAAACAGCCTGAGGAACTCCCTCCAGTTCCAACAGCAATCTGTCTCCTGTCCTCCAGCCAGCAACCAGCTTTACTAACCCTGCAAGAGCCAAATACCTTTAAGTCCTGTACCCCTAGATCAGATGTGCCTGTGGTTTGTCACAGATTTCAAGGTAACTAACCTTGCCGACAAGCAAACAGTATAGTTCTGCATGGTCATGTAAGCCCCTTTCTTTAGGAAACCCAGCAAAACAGCATTTCAGATCTTGGAGCATGCTGTTGGCTGTAGTGTGGTTTCATTTCCTCCAAATGTGGCTATGTAAACACTAATCAGTCCAAATTATTCAAATCACAACTGTTGAGCATGGAAGTAGCATTAATGAGGAAAAACAGGGAACAGATCAGTAGAGCAGAAAGTGTCCTTTGGCTGGAGGTCAGTGGCTCCCATCCAACACCTGTAACTCACACCCCTTCCTCTCCCATAGCCCTTGGAAATGTCTCTTGTTGGGAGGGAGCTCTGGGCCAGGTTTTCCAACCCCAGGGTTTCTGTCTGGTTAACACCAGTAGGTATTTCCCTTTTCATGGAGAATATAAGCACCTCAGGGTCTCACTCCAACCTGAGATATCCCAGAGACTGGAAGGGCTCTGCCCTGCTCTCCTGGCAGGTTTCCAGGCGGTGCAGGACCACCTTGGGTGGCTATTGCAAAACCAGGATGGGTGTGAGCGCAAGGTTCTGGTTTATCCTTCCAGTGTCCCCGTGCAGACTCTTGGTTCACTTAACTCATTTCCAAATCCAGCTAAGCTTCAAGGCACTCTTAATACCTTTGGCTCCAGCCACAGCCAGGATGGTTCCTGGAGGCAGACTCACATCAGGTCATGGTGCCTGATGCAGTCCAGGCTCATTTCTGGGAGATGAAGTGATCACCGAAGTCTGTCATGATGCCAGATGAGCCCTCCATGTGGTTTGGACCAAGGAAGGCACAAGCCTCCAAAGCCTATACCTAAGAAGGTGATGGTAAACAATGCTTCCCCATGCAAATCATGGCTGCATGCATTCATCACCTCCCCCTGCCTGTCTCCACGGAGCTACGTTAGTCCAGGGAGACTATACCAGACAAGGGAAAAAGGCTCTCATCCTGCCTCAAAGGTTTACGTGGCATGGCCAGGCCCTTCTTAGCACCTCACATGGGCTTTGATAACTCATACCCAGCACATTGCTACCTGCTTAGTAGAATCATAGAGTCATAGAATCATAGCATGGTTTGGGTTGGAAGGGACCTTAAAGATCATCTAGTTCCAACCCCCCTGCCATGGGCAGGGACACCTTCCACTAGACCAGGTTGCTCAAAGCCACATCCAGCCTGGCCTTGGACACTTCCAGGGATGGGGCATCCACAGCTTCTCTGGGCAACCTGTCCCAGAGCCTCCCCACCCTCTCCATGAAGAACTTCCTGATATCTAAATTGTAGATACTGCCCTTGTAAAAAGTCCCCCCCAGCTTCCTTGTAGCCCCCTTCAGGTACTGGAAGGCTGCAATAAGGTCTCCCTGGAGCCTTCTCTACTCCAGGCTGAACAAGCCCAATTCTCGCAGCCTTTCATCATAGCAGAGGGGCTCCAGCTCTCTGATCAGGCACAGATACTCGATGCACAGATTACAGCTAAAGCCAACAAACATACCTAGACCAAAAAGAGAAGGTAGATGTTAATGGGTTGCTGTTTTCCTGTTCAGTGTTGGCCAGACTGGGAAGTCACCCTTGAAGGTCTCTCCAGGCCTTTGCATAGCCGCAGGCTGAGCCGGGTGTAAATAACACTCACAGCTGTGGGGCAATCATCGCACATTGTGCCCACCCACCCAGGATAAGCTGCTAAGCTGATGCAGTCACCAGTGTGGGCACCACCAGCAAATACCCTCCCAAAGCAGAGGATGCGAGTGGGCATCTCTGCCAACCCCTGCCCCAGTTGGTGCTGCTATGCCAGCCTGTGAAAAAAACTGCACTTGGTTCTGCTAGAGGGCAGTAGCATCTGGAAAAGGAGGAGAAACAAGTGGTGGTGTCCCAGAGAGGCTGTGGGATCTGCATGCTTGGGGGTACTCAAGACTCAGCTGGACATGAGCAACCTGATTTAATCAGACCCGCATGGAGCAGGACGTAGGATGAGATGAGCTCCAGAAGTCCCTTCCAACCTGAAGGTTGGAATTATTCCAACCTGAATTATTCCATGATTTTAAATTGCTGCTGTGGTCTGTACTAATACACTAACTACTACCAGTCACCAGCCCAGGAATAAGTTTCATCCCCGAGGGCTACATCTGGTGGGGATTTTTTAACGATGTTTTTGAACACTGGTGACACTGATACCTGAAATAGATGTGAAACACTCATCCAGAAACATCACATCAGAGCCTTGCAGGAGGCTTTTCAAAGGTGGGAATGGGTATCTCCCGGGGGCTGTTCAGCTTCAGCACGTTGGAGCAATTTTCAAAAAGCAAAGCAGGTGTTTAGTGTGGAAAGGGCAACCCAGACTTTGAGGAGGGGCAAATAGCCATAGTCCCATGGAAAACTGCTGGTCTACAGAGAAAGCCGGCCAGAAATCACCTGCATCCAGTATGACATCCAACTGCAGCATATAATAAAGCAGGAAACCATCAAGTCAGCCCATGAAGCTGTTTTTTAAACTATTTGGAAAATACCCCAAGCATTAAACACTTGGAGCTGTTAGAATAAGGTCAGAATAAGAGAAATGACACTTGGGAAAGGAAGGAGTGAACCCATAAATCTTCAGCCTCAGGAAAACCAATTTTAAAAACTTGAAGGGGAAGAATTTCAAATTTGCCTGGAGCACCATGAAACACAGCACCTAAGGTGTTTGGGTTTCCCCCTCTGCTTTGTTGGCAGTCCTGTTTTCCACCTGCCTGGCCCAGAAACGTGGAAAATCTGTGTGTTTTGCTTTGTGGCCCTGGTCCTTTCTCTGCCGAGGTATGAAAGGATCTGTTGTCCCCATCTTCGCTACAAAGGCAGCAGCATTTTCAAGGGACAGAAGCCAATGCCTGTGTCCAGAAGCTGGAGGAAGGTGCCTGTATTTCTCAGACACCGACTGTTACCCTGTTTTCCACTCAGGCTCAGTTCAGTTCGGAAAGAGCTTAACAACGGATTCAGTTACCAGAACTGTGGAACTCCTTGGTGCAAGACATTGTTGCTGCTAAAAGTTTACATGAAGTTGATGGGAAAACAGATTATTTTGTGACAGTGGTACATGAGCAGACAGAAACCACAGGCAAATTCAGGAATACCCCGAGGCACAGCTGAATTTGCAGTATTTTGGGGAAAGATATTTTAGGTTTGCCTTATCCTTATAGTATCCTTTAGGCATCAGCTTCTGGACACTAGCAGAGCTGTTGGGAAGATAAACCTGACCCATGAGGGCTGATGTTTGAAAAAACAGGTTTGCATGTCTGACCCACCTGGTTTTTTATGCCCCAACCCTATGAAGACTTTTGCCTCTTTGGTCTCTGAACTCATGCTCTTTGTGCCTTGTCTGGTCTGTTCTTATTAACAGGGCTTGGGGTTTGGCTTTAGAGGGGTAATTTCTCCCAGACAAGATGTCTGAAAAAGCCTCAGCTAGGCTCCACTCTAGTTTTCTCCTGAGAAGAGTTGGGAATGGTGGGGTCAATTTGTGCAACTCCAGAGACTCTCAGGTCAGCTCCTGGTTGCCCATTACAAAGGAAACTAGCCCCATCCACACTTCATACACCTCATTTCCATATGTCTATATTCTGCTCTAAGTGAAGCTATACTGAGGTTGTATTTACACCCCCAAAATGTCCTCTACTGATGGCTAAATCCGTGTGACAAACAAGGATGCTCTCTGCACTCAGGTAGGTGCAGACTGCCTTTTCTCCAGTCAGACCTTGCAGCAAAGTCAGTGATGTGGGTCAGGGCTGCCACTCAGCCTCCAGTGCCTGGCAAAGCAACCCTGAGCATCCCTTTCAGATGCAGACACACAAAAAGGGTGTTTTCCCCAAAAAAAACTTGCATTGAGGGTTTCCTATGGGCTTTCAGGACCCTTTAGCATGGGAAGCATGAAGGGGTGCAGGGGGGTTTGGTGGAAATTAAGCTATGTATTTAGATCCTGCATCCTACTTACTACCCAGCAAGTTGTTTTTCAAAACATCATTGATGCTGTGGATCGGAGCAATGGCAGATGTATTACCTGCCTCCCAGCTCACTTTGCATGGAGACAGTTTTGGGGTGACAGAATTTGCTTTGCTGATCAATTATGCCAGCAAGATGGAGGAGGAGGAAAAAAGACCTGGGGGTTTGCAGGATGAGCTACTCAGGTATTTCTCTTAAGGAGATGGAGAGAAGCAAGGTGGGCTGAGACAAATAACACATAGGTAACCTGGTCCAGGCAGGAAAATCCCTGTGGCTAGCCCTGGTTTGGGGGTCATCCTCTGGTGAATTAGTTGGCAGTGCCTTCCATTCCTCTCAGAGAAGGGCTTACCCCCAGTTTCGCCATTCTCCGCTTTGCTGGGCACCTACTCAGCCTTGTGTAGCATGCTGCTGAAGCTGAGGGATGCATGCAGCATCCTAAAATCTACACACTTCCCAGCAGCTGTACTGAGCCCTGGGTAGGGCCAAGGGTCACTTCACAGCATCCATTTCCCAAAGCCAAGGGACCTCTGAACTGGCCCTGAGAACTTCAGGTCCTCAAAGATGTGTGAAAGCCCACTCCTGGGAGCTATGGGGTGGTGTGAAGGTCAGAAAAGGCCCCCCCCTTCCAAAGGGACAGATTTCAGAAGGGGGATTGGCCCATTGCTCCCAGTCTGATGTCTGTCTGGCATGAAGCAGATACCTGCTCAGGGACACACCTTCCCCTCCGTGACACCACACAGCACAGGTGGTCCCAAGAAGCCTCTGACTTTGACCAAGCTAAACAGTAAGAAAGCACAGGGCAAGGATTGCTGTTCTCCATCACAGCAAGACGTGTCCTAGATCAGGTCCTGATCTGCCTGAAGATGTCCCTGCTCATTGCAAGGGGTTGGACTAGATGACACTTAAAAGTCCCTTCCAACTCAAACCATTCCATGATTCTATGATTCTATGAGGTCCTGCCTTGGCGAGCACACAGACTTCTCTGTGTTTCAGAGATCATATAGACAAACAGTGCCAAGAAGTCACTATTCCCAGTCTCTCCACTATCCCACCACTAACCGGAGTCCAGAGGAGGCCACAGAGATGCTCAGAGGGCTGGAGCACCTCTGTTATGATGAAAGGCTGAGAGAGTTGGGCTTGTTCAGCCTGGAGAAGAGAAGGCTCCGGGGAGACCTTATTACCCCCTTCCAGTGCCTGAAGGGGCTACAAGGAAGCTGGGGGGGACTTTTTACAAGGGCCTGTAGTGACAGGACAAGGGGTAACGGGTTTAAATTGAAAGTGGGGAGGTTTAGATTAGATATCAGGAAGAAATTCTTCCCAGAGACGGTGGGAAGGCCCTGGAACAGGTTGCCCAGAGAAGCTGTGGATGCCCCATCCCTGGAAGTGTCCAAGGCCAGGCTGGATGAGGCTTTGAGCAACCTGGTCTAGTGGAAGGTGTCCCTGCCCATGGCAGGGGGTGGGACTGGGTGGGCTTTAGGTCTCTTCCAACCTAAACCATTCTGTGATTCTATGAGCTTCCCCCACATCCATCTCTTTCCACTCCATCCGAGTTTGCACATGGAAGAATTATTCTTGCTTGGAACTAGATGGTCTTTAAGATGCCTTCCAACCCAAACCATTCTGTGATTCTAACCCTTTCCCTTCCAGGTTTGAGGTACAAAACCTTCATTCTGTAAGCAGTGAGCCAAACCCCCGTGGGTGAGTATGATAATCCAGTAGACATAGCTATGGTCAAGTGAGAGGGTCCATCCCCCAGCCTGCAGGGACCCTGTTTCTGGCACAAATGCAGCTAATGCCACTCACCTCAATCTGCATTCATTTGCACAAAACCTTATATGAGATTTATATGGGACTTCACCTCATATTAACCCCATGTTCTTTCAAGAAAACGTGGCAGGGACCCTGAGTTCCTCCAAGGCCAGGACACATTTCATTAGTGTGTGTTCGCATGAACAGTTCCAGCAGAAAAGCCAAAAGAAACCTAAAATGAAGGGCCAGCCCCCAGCTGGAAGCTACTAGATCATATCCATGTCCTATACGAGAGGCGAAGGAACGTTTGATGGCTCCAGGAAGTGTAATTAGCTTGCAGTGATGAGTGGGAGACTGAGAACAACATTAGTGCAGCATATATCATCTTTTAAATGAGCCATGTTTACTTATAACAGGCTCCCATGACCTGTGCCCTGAACTTAAACCTTCCCCTTTGCCCTCTTATCCACTCATCTCCGGGTTTTCGCATTGCTGGGTGAAAGGGAAGGTCAATCTGTTCGTTAGCAAGCTCGCTTGGCCCTTAGGAAATGTAGATTAATAGATCTGAAGAGGGCTATAAGAGGTTGTTCAGATCATTTCCCTGCCCCTCGGGAGGAGAAACTACCTGTAAATCAGTGCTGGCAGCACCTATTTGATGGTCTTATCATGTATCACACCTCGGTCATGTACATCACCTTGTGTCCCATCTTCCCTGTGTTTCTCTGCCATGGGCTGACTGTCCCTGCTCAGTCCCGTGGCTCTGCATGCCCCAGTGACTTGCTCCATCCCTTAGCTTTGCCTTTTCACCCCAGGATGATGCCCACAAGACAGAGAGGCTGGTAGCAGTGTTCTTCATCTCCATCCAAGACCTGGTAGTGTCTACTGGAAAATCCTCCTTCCTCAAAAAAAAAAAAAAAATTATTCAGTTCACCACCCCCACATGCACTTGTACTGTTTTTTTTGTGTCAGTGGGACTCATCCTGGCCAAACTTATGCCCACAGCCAAATGGGGGAGTGGGTGCAGAGCAGGAGTGCAGCTCTGAGACTGCCTGCAGCTTTATACTGGCTCTGGCATTGCCTTTCCCACACGGCTGAAACTAAGTCAGCTCTTTAATTATGCCAGGTTTCTTAAAAAAGGGACAATTTTCTAGGGAATCTGCTTAAGTATATGTTTAAAGTATATCTTGAAGCAAGCATTTGCAGCAAGGCAAGCTGTGAGGCAGGGACAGAGACCTCCCAGTGCGGAGAGAAGGATCTCTGAAGTGTTGGGATGGTGGCAGGGGGGTCCTCGGTGATGGTGGGGGAAAGAAATCTTCCCCTTGCTCAGCCTGCTCCTCGAAGGGATACAAGGGACAGCCGTGAGTTGGGTCCTGCTGTAAAATACAAAAATAAGCTATAAATAGATGCAGTTTCATGGTGCAGCTTGGTTTTTTTGTGTTTTAAGGACCTGAGCCAGGTCTAGGCGCTGAAGTCCCCATAAGTAGAGAGGAGCAGAGGATGTGCTGCTGCAGAGAAGAGCAGTCCTCTCCACGCAGCGCGCAGGCTGACCGCAGCACCAGCTTTTCACCAAGGCAGAGCTCCTGTCAACATGTTGTGGCCCAAGTCTTGGGCGTCCAAGACTTTCTAGGGTTGAAGACAACTCACCTTGTTGATGAGCCAGTTCCTTGCCATGCCTCCCTTTGACCTACTGCATCTCCTTGGGAGGTGAGTACTGCTGAAATGGCAAGTTCCTTGCAGTGGGATTAGAGACTAGGAAAGCGTTTCTCACCAGAGTGTTCATTCAAGAAGGGAAGTTCCTTAATTTCCATCCATTTTTTAAAGCAGCCCAGACAAATACTTGCCAGGATGAGTTTAGGTGCCAGGATCCTACCTTGGAGCAAAGGCACGGGGACAGGAGCTCTCCTGACAACACTTTCATCTCCAGACTCAAAACAGCATTGGCAGCAATGGCATAAATCTTACTGTGAGCCCTTCCTGCTGCTGGTCCTGGCCTTAACCTCTGCATGAGGTTTTGGCAGGAAGGGCTTGCAGGAAGGCCTGTGCCATGCTCAGCTGCGGTGATCACAGGCTGCAGGGCTGGAAGGGGAGGTTAGTGTCCTCAGACTCCATATCACAGCTCATCTTGCAACCAAAGACATCCTGTGCACATTTACCTGTTGGTTCTTCCCACTGACACCATGGAGTGGGATTTACACCAGCTGAAAAAGGGAAAACTGAGGCTGGAAAGAACCTTTGGCCTCAAGTAATCCCTGGCCAAGCTACTGGAGTAATCCCTTCCCATAAACCCTGCCATGAGCAGCTTTCCAGTACCTGGAGAGGCCAATAAGAATGCAAAAAGGGGACTTTTTCCAAGGGCAAGGGATGACAGGACAAGGGGTGACAGGTTGAAACTGAAAGGTGGAAATTGAAATTGGACATCAGGAAGGAATTCTTCCCAGAGAGGGTGGGGAGGCACTGGGACAGGTTGCCCAGAGAAGCTGTGGATGCCCCATCCCTGGAAGTGTCCAAGGCCAGGCTGGATGAGGCTTGGAGCAAACTGGTCTATGTCCCTGCCCATGGCAGGGGGTTGGAACTAGATGATCTTTAAGGTCCCTTCCAAGCTAAACCATTCTGTGATTCATTCTATGATTCTATGAACTGAAATGGATTATTTAACAGATCACCTACTTCTGGTTTGCATCCCATGGTGGGGGTCCTCTTGCCCTCCCTGTCATCCCATCTCATGCCCACCCAACTGCTGGCACCAGCCATGGTCAGTGGCACCCAAATGAGGGGATTCCTCTGTAGGTCAAAGGGAGACAAAAGCAGGGGAGAACACAAGGAGTGTCGTGCCTCCTGCTCTGCTTCTCTTTTTAAACAAAACGTCTCTAACAACTACAGAGCCCCTGAATTAGGGCTGGGGGAGCCAAGGCAGTTTGCAGGTACCACTATTTGCTGTAGCTGAAACTGTCTGTTTTCCAGAAAACAGTAGAGAGGGTTAAATTTGAGAGTTACTGCCTCTGACCTGAAAACCATAGAGTATTTGTGCCTCTGATTTGATTGAGACTTAGAGTTTCGAGGAATAAGCATTTAAAGCACCCAGATCTCCTGGAACCATTTTAGACTATGAACAGCTCTCAAAGCAGAGCCCACTCTGAAGCTGACCTGCTCCTTGCTAGCAGGACAGCCTCTTGGCCACCTCTCTGTGCTGTGAACCCATCGTTTTCTATATCCACACGTGTACAAACACAGCCCTTTGTCCACTTGAGATGGTCAGGCTTTCTCTCAACATCCAGGGCTCGATGATTTTTTCCCTCTGACCTGTAGATCTGAGGAGGTCTGAAAGGGTGCAATGAAGAAGACCTTTTGCCTTCTCTTGGCTCCTGACACAGCCTCCACAAGCTGGGTTGAAAACCCCTCAGACAGCCTGGGCTCCCTCCAAACCCCTTTCCTTGATGGATTGTAAGGAGTGTGGCCACCCTGTTAAACCACCCCCTGCATTCAAAGCCATCCTGGTCTTCCCTTGATGTTCCCCAAGGCCCCTGGTCATCCCTTGCTCCCCTCCTCCCTCCCCATCCACTCAAGTCAGAGAAAAACCACAGAAAGAGCAAGAAAACTTGTTCCCAGATCCAGCCCACAGGGAAAAGGTCCAGGGAGCTAATTATAGGCTAATGCATCACAGCCATCAATAATTCAGGAAGCTCCGAAACTGAGCTGGAGACGAGATGCAGGACATTGCTTGCTCAGCAGCTGAAGCCCCCAATGCTGCTCTGCTGCCAGGTTCAGGGTGGCCAAGCCACGGGTTAACACGTGGGATGCAGTGCATTTCAAGGGGCAGCCACCCAGTTAGGCTCCCCATCCTTTCTCCTGCTTCACTGAGAAATGAAGATGGTGGGATGCTGCTTCTCTCCAGGCTTGAAGCCACCATGCTCCAGCTGCTGTTAGGCTCTCCCTCCCAAGAAAGACACAAGGCTCATTTATTGCTTCTTCCTACATTCAGCTCTGTGCTTTTCTCTGCCCCGAGTAAGGTTTTGAGCTTGCTGGAACAGGATTTTATATGTGAGGTTGGAGCTAGGGTAGCCATACAGCACTGTCCATGTAGAAACGCTCCACTCTTATGGGATGAGGCTGTCACCTTTCCGAGCATCCTTTAAATTTAGAGGGAGCAGTGACAAGAAAAACTGGAAGGTGAAACCCCTAAGCTGAGGTTAACATGACAGCACAGTGGGTATTTCTTGTTAAACCAATGATTCAAACCACCCTTGGGTGTCTTGCATCATCCAAGCTGCTGGAAGGACACGTGCCCACCCGTCTCAGCTTCAGCAAAACACAAGTCGCTAAGGTAGACAAATCCAAGCAATTTTGGCATCAGCACACCCTGAAAACACAGCCCAGGTGTCTTCTGCCAGTCTCGCGCAGATACCACACGTGCACACCTGGATGAGCTCTCAAACACGCTTAGTGCGCGCCTACACGTGACCCCACGGCCACACGCGTGTACCTGTGGGTGCACAGCCTGGCCCCACGGCCACACCACCAAGCACTGACACACACAGAGGTGTCCACCAACGTGTTCAGCTACGCAGAGGGTATTTAGGGGTGGCTGAATTCCTAACAGCGCAGAAGAGGGAGAAAGGAGAAATCCAGCCAAAGCACAGAGCACTCACAGCACTCAGTGCAAGTAAAATTCAAGGAAAAACTCCCACAGGGCTTAAAACTGAGGTTCCCCCAGAGCACTGGTCCCTTGTGCGGACTGCAGCAGCGTGTGTCTCCGGGGATCGAACCCTGACTTGCTCTGAGCATCCTCCGATGTGGTGGGACCAGCTCCAAAGCCAGGGGGGTGGTCGTGCAGCCAAGGACGCCCCCGTTGCGGAGAGCAGCCCTTCCCTCTCAGATGGGGCTCTGGCTCCCTCTCCTGACTGACACCTTTTCCTGGTCCAAAACGTCCTTCCAAAACTCTGGTAAGGAAGGCACTGGCGTTGCTCATGGCCCATCAGCTCTTGGCCACAGGTACAGACCAAACCACCGAGGGGCTGGGACGTCCCCCAAAAGCCAGTTTTGGTGGTGGTTCACCCACAGAAACCTTTGACGGAATAATTGGGTGCAATGCACTTCAGCAAGGATTCTCCCAGAAAACCATGTTAATGCTGACCCAAACCAAAGCACTCTCAGCACCCTGCCAAGCGTGGCACTGGCAGTGCGTGTGGGATACACCTCTTACCACAGCCCTACGGTGATGGGTTGGAGTGAGTCCAGAGGAGACCACGGAAATTCTCCGAGGACTGGAGCCCCTCTGCCATGGGGACAGGCTGGGAGAGTTGGGGGTGTTCAGCCTGGAGAAAAGGCGGCTCCAGGAAGACCTTAGAGCACCTTCCAG
>NW_010269076.1:23267-23720 GCF_000690775.1 Eurypyga helias
CCAAGGCCAGGCTGGATGAGGCTTTGAGCAACCTGGTCTAGTGGAAGGTGTCCCTGCCCATGGCAGGGGGTGGGACTGGGTGGGCTTTAGGTCTCTTCCAACCTAAACCATTCTGTGATTCTATGAGCTTCCCCCACATCCATCTCTTTCCACTCCATCTGAGTTTGCACATGGAAGAATTATTCTTGCTTCTCTAAGCCCCAGTGGCCAGAGGTTTCACCCAGGGTGGGCTTTACAGCCCCTTAACCCCATCAAAATCCGTGTCACAGTCCCCACGGGCCAGGCCACTTCTAGCTCATTCTTGGGAGCTCTGTGTTGAAGAAGATGAAACCAGGAGAGTGGCAGCAGGGACAAGCCAGAGAAGGGAGTGTCCTGAGCCAAGCTGGGGGGACCAAGCAGGAAGCCACCCCCAAGGGTGACCAAGAGAGACGATGCTATCATGACCATGAACAT
>NW_010269077.1:0-5335 GCF_000690775.1 Eurypyga helias
CCCAAGTCCTTCTCCTCAGGACTGCCCTCGATCCATTCATGGGAACAAATTCATCACAGAGAAGTTGTGGATGCCCCATCCCTGGATGTCTTCAAGGCCAGGTTGGATGAGGCTTGGAGCAACCTGGTCTAGTGGAAGGTGTCCCTGCCCATGGCAGGGGGGTTGGAACTAGATGATCTTTAAGGTCCCTTCCAACCCTAACCATTCTATGATTCTATGATTCTATGAGGCACCTTAGGGTGGTAGTTTGTAGTATTTGGTACTGCATGGTTAAAGTTTAGAGTATATGCTCTTACATCTTGGTGAATATAAGGTAATTTTAGGTAGCTTGCTGCTCTCTGAAAGTGGGCTAAGCAACCTTGTACCCACCACAGGAAAATGGTGCATGTATGAATAGCTACCATAGATCAGCTACCGCACTGTACATCCTTACCTTTTCTTTCTTCACAGTTAATGCCTGTAAATAGCTTGTTCTGCTCGCTATGTCTAACTTGTTGAATGGCTGAGTGATTGTAGGAACTAATCCATTCATTACCTAAAAGAGCTGGTCTTTACCTGGAGTTGTGCAGGCTAAGAATTTTGATCTTAGAGACAAAGGCTCTAATCCAAGTTCTTTATCAATGTGATTAATGTAATTATGATGTTTGAGACCATCGTATTCTTTACGCAAGACGACTGCGGTAGGATCTTTTATAATAAGACTCCAATATAGAACTTCTAGCCATGCTTAGGTTGGAAGTGCCACACCTCTTATATGGCATAAATAGGTATCTAAGTTAGAAAAGCTGCTCTGTGTGCTGTTATTGCTTGTGTTATGTCCTAAAGGAACATGAGTCAATCAATAATTAAGCCACAAAGTACTGCCTGTTGACATGGCAACCTGTTCACAGATGTGACGTGAACTTAATGTCCTTCTTTCATGTCTCCTGTGAAAGTAAAAGTCTCCTAAGCTCAGTAACAAAGAAATGGAGCAGGCATTGCCGGAGGAAAAGGAGAAGATGGGAAAACTAGATGATTTCTTTTATAAAATGGATGTCTTTGAACTTCTCTCTCAAATCTACTGTATAACTGGTGTCTCTTTTTTTAAGTGCAAGAACTAATCAAAAAAAATCAAAAAATCCCTAATCGCTTATTGCCAAATCCTTTTTAGAAGCATGAAATGAACTTCCTTATGGATCCTTTTCATGATTGCTTCTTTCCCATGTACTTCACCCCACCCACATTTTTTAATGGAGCTGAAGTGAACACAACTCTTTTAGGTTAATTCTGTTTAGGCAAGACTCTGTCTAGCTCCAAGAATAACATTAGCTGCTGCACCACAGATTAGGGGTTGGCATGAAGGGCCAAATGTGAAGTTGTCATCGTCGGTTGATGCCTGTTGTTCTGAAGACGAAAGAAGAAGCACGAGTTTGTGTGACATCAACTTCTGTACATTGGGATCATTTTTGCTGGCTGTTTCTGCCGCTCCTCTGCACGTGCTCCTGCTTTCGCATTCCCTCTGCTTGCCAGTTACCCTATTCTCCTCTTGGCTTGCGTGTCTTTCTTCCAAGCTTTCTGCAGCAGATGTTATTGGGCCTCACCAACGTGTTTTGTTTGCCACATATGTTGCTACCTGTGTCACAATGGGTGAGGTTCTTTTTGCTTTTTTTCCAGGGCATCTTTTTACTTCTGCCTTAGTCGGTCTCTTGATCTTTCACACATTAAAAGTTTACAGCACGTTTTTTCCTTTGGGAGCTTGGTGTCCTCCATGCAGAGGACATGTCCAGTCCAGCAAAACTGCACTTTTATAAGATTGCTTCAACACTGTTTGTGCAACCACTTTGCAGAACTTTGTTATTCATGATTTTATCTTGCTACTTGATATGCATAATAGCTTGAAGGTGCCGTTGATTAAATTTTTCCAATGCTTTGATGTACCAGTACTAGCATTTCCATGTTTCTCAGCTCTAGAGTGTGGTAAAAATGAGTACACTACAGAAAAGCTAGGGCTTGGTCTGATATCTAATAGTGTGCTAGTTCCGGATTTATTGGATCTAATTCTCCAACCCTGTCCATCTAGATATACAAAACCTAATTGATCTATAAATGCCACTGGTTGGAAAGTCATGTCAGGGAGAAATGTTAGATGCAGGGTTGAAAAGTCCTATGTGTAATCCTGGTCCTTTAAGAAATCAGGTAACAGTTTTGATAGTTTAAATTTTATAAAAGTAAAAATCTCAGCTGCAGGCTACTGCACAGCTGGGCAGTCTGAATGTGGGTGGACTATATACCCTTCAGCAAGTATTAATCCTAACCTTCCAGACATAAGATATGTGGAAAACTGATATACAAGTTCCGTGATAAAAAGAGACAGACAAAGATTGCTGAGACAGCAAGATGACCTCAAACTTTGTCAAATACATCCTTTCTTTTCTCCTTCACTCTTTTCTTTTTAGTGTATTTTCTTCAGTGTCCTCTGTGATTTCAGGTCTCTGAGCAGATGAACTTTTATTTTTAAACAAGAAATCTCTTTCTGCTTGTACCGCTTCTCACATCAATTTTGGTAACAAAGCTGTACTCCAGCAATATATTTTGGGTAGGATCAGGAACAATTCATGAACTTAAGGTTTTTAACATCATCTTTGGATTTAGGTCTGGGCAAAATGTGCAGCTGAATGACATGTCTGCTGTGCCCTTAATAAATAAATTGCTCACTGGCTGTGTTGCCTGCACACTGACAGCCTTCAGGCAATGCCCAGTTGTCCTTTGTAGTATTTGAGAGGCAGGTTCGGTTGAGCTGGAGAAGTGGACCCAAATCTCCGTTTTAACATACTGACATGGTTCTACTTTTGCCATTTGTATTTACTGAGAAATAATATTCCAAGGCATTAGCTTTTTCCTTGGATTTCTTCCGTCAATTTTTAACACTGAAATCAGTTCATAAACCATATGATACATATGATTTACAAACAAAAGCTAGACATTTAATGGGATTTCTGCATGCACGTTATAATTATACCTGAACAATAGTCAACAGGGAAGGGAGTGATGGTAGCACCATTAGGAAAAGAGGTGCATGACTGCTACCTATGCAAGACTTGACTTGATGGGAACTCAGCTATTCCCATAGCAATTCAAAACACTGAAATTAGACTGATTTAGTACTTGGTGTCCAACCATGACACCTTTACGTTTTATTTTTTTAGATCGTACTTGAAAAGTATCATATTGACATAAGTGGGCTCTTTTCTGGAAGTGAGTTATTGCAGGCAATAAAATTGGAAAGGTCAGCCCCTTAAAAAAGAAATGAGTATGTGCAATACCTTTAGTTCACTCTCCAGCACGTACATATTGTTTTAAAAAAATACAGAAAATTATTGTATTATTGAATGCATCCAAATCTCTTGTAAGCTGCAAAGTGTACTTAATGCTGTCCTTTATTACCGGGTTTCATTAATTGTACAAATCACAGGTTCTCTGGTGCGTTGATGTGACCCGAGTGGTGCCATCTGCTGGTCCAGCACCTGCCAGAGGGTGTGCACAGCCCGTGTGAGAGCTCTGTTCCCACAGGGCTTGCTGCTGCACTACTGCTTTTCCCAAGGCAGGCAAAAGTCAGAAAATTGGAAAACTGCATTTTATAGATGCATATTTTCTCACAGCGCAGTGGAGTTTATTTTGAGTTTACAAAGTTTTGGGGTTTTGCCAGCGCCAGCTTGCTTTGTTCATGGTAAACAGGAATTTTTGATGTTGTAGTGTCTTAATTTCCTAAAACATTTTACAGTTTGCTAAAGTGAAAAGGCATGAAACTGTAGCAACCTGAAGAAAACATCAGATTAGATGTAAATGGCAATGCTCACTGAAAAAGGAACTAAGCAACGATTTGCTTTCAGATGCAGTGCATCCGTAGCACTGAGACTCTGTTGTGTTCTGCAGAATTTGTCTTATTGTTACTCTTCCCTAGGCACCCATTTATGTTAAAGATAGGATACAGAGCAGGGGAGATTCTTGCTGTGACTCAGTACGCTCCTTTTCATGTTCTATGCCCTTTTAATTGAACTGGATGCCACAAATCTCCCA
Organism: Eurypyga helias; assembly: GCF_000690775.1. Classification (NCBI taxonomy): domain Eukaryota; kingdom Metazoa; phylum Chordata; class Aves; order Eurypygiformes; family Eurypygidae; genus Eurypyga; species Eurypyga helias. The sequence goes on from NW_010269077.1 coordinate 4,057, forward strand.
GAAATAATGAGGGGGGCTTGATTCATCCCCTCATTCTTTAAATGGAACTACACTGCACTGCAGTTTGATGGAAAACTTCTGATGTTATCTGTACAGCCATGGTACTACTCATTCTATGTGGTGCCACTCGTTCTACATGGATGTAAAGGAGTAGATTCCAGCGTAGCTAAGGAGTGTGAGAATCTGTTTCTTGTGCTTAATTGAAACTGAACACAAATTTAGTATTGCGTCTGCAGATTGTCCTGAGTAAATATTCTCACTATAAACCTGTGATTGATTATGTATTAATACAGCTAAAGCACATGAATAGACTTTACTGTGTTAAAGAATTTACCAGTATCAATATAAAAATATTTTCTCTACTAAAACTGTCAATTGGCCTGGGAAAGGAAAAGGAAAAGCCTGAAAAAAACAATGTTGGGAGAGGATGTTTGTTGGAGGGGTGTTCCAGGATGCAGACATGTATCTAACCATGGTCACTCCAAAGAAAGAAAAACTTGAGGGGAAAGGAAAAGGATTAATGAATGTAAGTTTGCTACAGTCAGTAAGAGAGCCTAAACTGCATGATAATTTCTGATGCTGTCCATTGCAATAAGGATCACCTTAGTTCTTTTGCAATGTGCAACAAAGAGAACTTTTCTGAGTAAAGAGCAATCTACCTTTTCGCAAAGTTTATTCCAGTGACTCAAGGCAGAGAGAATTATTTAACAGAGCTTAAACAAGCACTAACAGAAAAATAAGTTACCTCAGCCATCCTATTAATCTGTGGGTTCTGGTCAGATAAGGTACTTGGATGTTTCTTAGGGCAATAAAGTATACGAAGGCAAGACAAGTGAAAATCACTTATGATCTGGTGGGCTCAGCAATGTAAAAATCCCCATATTCTTATGATTGTGAAGATGTTGAGTGAATCTTTGCAGGGAATCCCAGTGAAACTATTGCTTTATTAGTAAATTAATGTTTACAAGGCCTTGTGAAATTAGTAAGTAAGCGTTATCTTTGCTCATAGACTGGTCTAAAGATAGAGGGAATGAGTATCCAAAAGAAAGAAAAGATTTCTTTCACAAAGATGAGGTATGAGTTTGTATTCATGCTCTTTCAAAAGCTCTTTCAAAACTTGGTTGAAATTTGCAAATTTCCTGAATGTTTCAGATGAGTTTTACTGCAAGTCAGAAGGGCTTGTGGTCCCCATTCACATAATTGCTTGTGAAAATACCAGCTCCTATCCTAGTTCTGTAATAAATAGCACATGCCTTAGAGGAGCGAAGGATAGCTTCCT
>NW_010269077.1:5346-8316 GCF_000690775.1 Eurypyga helias
GCATACCATGGAAAACTTTCTGCTGATGTCAGTGCAGAAGATACAACACAGGATGCCCTTAACTGCATTAAAACAACACAGATGATTTTAAAAGGAAACCTGGGAAGTACATCAGTCCTATGTGAGAGATCAGCATTTTCCAGTTAGTAGGAGCATTCATGTAATATCTTCATTATTGTGCAAGAAGCTGCTCTTTTTCCTCATACCATGGAAAACTTTCTGCTGATGTCAGTGCAGAAGATACAACACAGGATGCCCTTAACTGCATTAAAACAACACAGATGATTTTAAAAGGAAACCTGGGAAGTACATCAGTCCTATGTGAGAGATCAGCATTTTCCAGTTAGTAGGAGCATTCATGTAATATCTTCATTATTGTGCAAGAAGCTGCTCTTTTTCCTTCCAAATGCATTTAACTTTGTGACCCAAGTACATCCACCCTGATGCAGCTTTACCAGCTGCTGTTCTGTTTCCCTCCTGCAGAGGTGTTCTTTAATGAGCACATGTTTCTTGGTCACAGGTAGTCCACTTTCTGCCTGACTGCCTTTCCTGAGACTCTAAACCCCACAGCCTCAGGGCACAAGTGCCATATGTATGCTGGGTGGAAGCCTGGTCCTTCAGTGGGCAGCTCAAGTGATTATGAGTTACTCACTTGTGAAATCCTGAGGTGATATAACCAAAAGGACTGGTGAATCTTAAAAACACTAATCTCTGGTTTAAAAACAGTTTAGTCAATTAAATCACACGGTTGTAAAGTTAGTGGAAATTTGTAACAAATTTTCCCGTCTACCTAGGGAAATGGATACATATATAAAGGTCTTGCATAAAAATTTAAATGTCACTTAAAGACATGTAGAGAGGTAACCGTGAAAGAAACTGCTACAGACAGCAGGCCTTAAACTTTGTTTTGGTAGGATTGGCAGCTAACACTGACCATTTCTTCTCAGCAAAAATCTGGATTTGTTTTTTCCTAAGACTAGCTAATCCTTGCTCTCGTCTTCAGGAACTGCATTCACATCTTTTTGCATTCACTTGAAGAACAGGTGGCTCAGATCAGCCAAACCTTAATCCTAGCAGACCTTGAACTTGCTGGAACACTGTCACTCTTTCAATGGGCTTAGAAGTTTTCTTTATTTTTCCTGCCATTACTATGATTAATAATGATCTTGACACGCAGACGCAGATGCGCTCATATATACACTAATAAACACAAATAGAAAACATAGTAGGTTAAGATGTCAAACCCAGAAATCAATCAGGAAGGCAGAAACTAGCAGTTTTTTAATGTGGTAACGCAAAAACTCGTATTTTTACTGAACAAAGGCAGAGTTACTGTTTTGGATAGTCTTACAAGTCAGAAACAAATGCTCTTCATTATCCATTGATTAAAGGAAAGATAATTTCCTGATCTACATTAATTTTCTGAACAGCTGGACAAATCCTCGAAGCTTTCAAAAAATTATTACCAAATGTTTTGCAATAGATGATGCTTTGCGTGTCCTAGTTCTGAATGCTATACAGTTTGATTATCTGAGATAACCCATTTGTACCTGGAGTAGCACAGAGCCTACGACAACACGTCTCTTGTGGCTGTTTCTAAAATCCTAAACTGTCCACCATGAGTTTTGAGTACTGAGACCACTTACAGACACTTTTCCAAATTATGACTCATTACATTAAGCCTTCTTTCCATGAAACTCTGCTTAACTGTGCATGTGCTGATTGTTTTCTTTGTCATCTGACTTTCAGACTGGTTACTGATCTCCTTTGATATACTGTACATGACATCCTAACAAAACCAAGTCTTTAATCAAAATGATGAGGATTCAGATGTGTGCCACTGTCAGACAGCAGGGTAAGACTAACATGCAGCAGATGTGTACTCGCAGGTCAGATGGAATGAGTGGATTTAAGACATACAGTTGGTACAGTCTTCAGTTTAACCCTAGATCTGATTTTAAAACCCAGACAGAACACAATGAACTGTGTTGCTTTTAACTGTCAGCTGGCAAAAGGCTGGCACAACCGTTGTATATGTGGGGTAAGACTTAAAAGTCTTTACCTTTAAGACAAAAGTTAAAAGTCACAGTCTAGAAGGCAACAGGAATTCGTTGCAGGGCAAGAGACAAATGGCTCTGCAACTGGTTTTTTGCTTTATGACAAGAATCACCTGCATTAGTAGTTCTGTGTAAATATTTTCTCTTTCATGCTGCTAATCTGCAAGATGTAAAAAGCAAAAGACACAGCCACAGGTGATTGCTTCTAACAGATTTCATTAATGCAAGCACAAAACACTGAGGTTGCGTAAATTAAATCTTCAGCTGTGAATCAAAAATAACACTCCCTGGTTAGTTAATTAAGGTTCAGGAAGCACCAAGAGCAAATATGTCAGAATATGATCTGCTTTAATATAGTTTAGAAAAGAGCTTGTTCATTTAAACATTTAACTGTGTAAGCTGAACTTTTCTCAAGAAAGCAATTTATAAACTGTGAGATTGACTGGCATATTGTCCTCTTACACACATGTGAAGGTTTTCTTCTTGTAACAGTGTCAGTCTCACTGAGCTCTGTGGGACTTGCGTTGCTCCCACGGCTAAGAGATGCTTTGTTGCAAACCAGTTCTGAAGGGGCTGATATCACTGGTGTTTTAACGTACCGCCTGATTAATTTTCTCAGATTTGTTACATACATTGAAGCTATAGTAGTAAAAAGTGTTCAGGACACTGCTATTTGTTAGGCAAAATGTTACCAGACACTTCATTCTAGGGAGGTATGGTAGGTAGAATTTAATGGACTATAAAAAGAAAAAGCCAAGTTACACTTTTTGTTCTGCTCTGGGAAAATAGAGATTTTTATGCACTGTATTGATATTTATTTAATGCTGTTGATTATGGGCCTCTAGTGACAGGACAAGGGGTAACGGGTTTAATTGAAAGCGGGTAGATTTAGTTTGGATATCAGGAAAAAACC
>NW_010269077.1:8437-23172 GCF_000690775.1 Eurypyga helias
AAGGTGTCCCTGCCCATGGCAGGGGGGTTGGAACTAGATGATCTTTAAGTTCCCTTCCACCCAAAACCAGTCTGTGATTCTATGATTCTATGATTCTGTGATTATGAACTGAAGAGCTCTATCTCTCCATTGCTACTGGCAGATTCCAAGAATTTGTGGATTCTAGCTGTGCACTGGTTAATTGTAAATTCATTGAAAGATCCGTAAGAAATGCTGATGGCAATAATAACACCCAACTGAATAAGCAGTTAAGCACATCTTAACAACTTACCATGTTGATGAGCCCAGTAGAAATACTGAGATGGGTACCTTAGCTGAGCTAATTCCTGAGTCCCGCTCCAGAGCTGGGAGCAGAATGTAGAATTATCTGCTGGGATATATCTGTAGAATATCTGCTGGGAGAATATCTGCTGGGAGCAGAATTATCTAGGGATACAAAGGAACCAGAAAGCTAGCAGGTATCTCCAGATGTCGATTCCTCTTGAATGAAAACTTTTTGTGTACAGCATTTCCAACAGTGTCACTACCATGTATGTCTGTTGATCCCCAGCTGAAGCATCAGTTCTTTGATGATTATAGGTAGAGGGATTTAATTCACAGCAACCCTAACGGCACTCGAACATATACCAGACAATGAAATGGCTTTTGCCAGCCACGGGTTTGGGGAAATGTTACCATTTGCAGCTTAATCTTTCACTGACGATAGGTTTTACTCTTGGACGGAGGTGAATGAGTCCACTGAGGTTAATGAATTCGTGAATGTGAGTCAGAGATGTAGATCAAAACTCTTGCCTTTATTCTCTTACTGTATACTGAAGTATTTGTACAGTCATTGCTTTCCTGTTACTTGGAGAGAATAGCATGATAACTTTTTTTAATGCATTGCAAGAAAAGTTTCCCTCTTGTTTAGTCACATACCATAATGAGTCTGCCAAAGCCTGACATTTGTATAAAAAATGTCTTTCAAGAGCACTCAGAGACTACAGGGCCCAGTTAGGTTCTTGGGTGCCCCTCTCAAAATCAGTAGAACTATTTTCAGAAGAAACCCCATGCATGATATTGGTACCATTTCCTTTGTGATGGTGATGCTACATACATTGCGGCTCATCCGCACCCTGGGACCTCTGGGCAAAGAAAAGGATCCAGTTCCACATTTTCCCTTCTTCTATTGGGAAGAATTTTATTGAAGTTTTGTATGAGAAAGGGTAACTACTGAAAACGTAACCTCACCCTTGTGATCTTAGCACGTTTTCATCAGTTTTGTTCAGCACACTGAAAATCAACTGGAGGCCCCTATGCAGGTATGCACCATGATCAGAGAGTAGGGCAGAACATGCAAATGCACAGTGCTCTAGGAGCAGAGGGTAGGGAATTTATTTCTGTCTTTGAGACCACTGTAGCTAGGTTATACAACGTACACCTTAATAAGTCAACATGTTCACATATTGCTGAAGAGTTATCATATTCCACAGTGTTTATATGTATGATCATGGAGCATCATGGCATGTCACCAGGTAGTCCCTATTTCATTCTATTAGCATACTTGGATATGTGATATACTGTAACTTCAAGCATCTCTATAACCTAGAAGGTAACTTATGCCCCCTGTGTATATGATGCCCAACTGCAGTATATGCCAGTGGAAACTATTTTAATACTGTGAAATATTGTAAACCCAAATCCTGTTCTTGACGTCTTGACGTCAGTGCAGTGGTGCAGTTTGTAGCAGGCTGCCATAGCACGGTCAGTGCAGGATTTGCCTTTGAAGTGCACTGTGGAAAGTTTGGTTTAGGCCACAAATGTTCTGCAGAGGATATTGTCTTAGCTCTCACTCTTGCTATCTCCGGTTTCTATAACTGTCTGTAGACCCACTGACTCCTGGCCCAGAATCTAACCTAGATATCAGATTCTCAGATATACGTTCCTCTCTTAAAAACCAGTCGCACGTTATTGATAACCACCAACTACACACCTTCCCTCTGATGAAGAATGTTGTCATAAGTCAACACCTACACTTCTGCCTTTTAATCTTATGTCTCTGTACAGCTCCACAGTAGTAATACTGTCTGCCATCTCTCACTTACCTTATGATTCTTCCATCCAGGACCTCAGATCTTCCACCTGTGCTTTCTTGTCCTTTCTCACTGTCCAGAGACGGTACCCTGAGGTCTCATTGCTATACCTAATTCCTAGCTGAGCAAGAGGCAGCATGTCCTGTGGCTGGTTATGAGCTGTATGTGTCTTTATTGTCCAGCTGCTAAGCCAGACAAAACAGAACTTTTGAGTTCACGTTGCAGCTTTTCCCTTGATGAGGCCAGTCATCTATCTAGTCATCAGTTTTCATATAGCTGGGTAGAACTTAGTATCTTTGAGATCGCTAGTCTTGTATCAAATTTGTTTGAGATTGGCCAATAGATTAAAAGTTAGTCGGAAAGACAGAAAACATGGTTGCATAAGCTTGGGATGATCAGGTTAGGAACAGTAATGCTTTCTGAATACTAGACAAGGCTAGTGTGCTACTTAGGTGTGTACTCACCAGACTAAACGAGACAGATTCAGAGACCAGATAGTTCCCTAAACACTGTAAATAACACTATCCCAGGAATGGGTCCAAGGAGACCTGCTTATGTCAGCACACTCATATTGCCTCTCCTTCCACATTTTCTATCAGGGAAATAACTTTGAAACTAGGGCCGTCTCTAAGGCTAATTATGCTAGCATCTAGGGGGAAGTCTTGGCCTTGTGCAAATGCATGGTGGAATTCCCAAATGCTGCATTTTGGAAAGATTTATTTAAGGAGATGTTTTTTGTTAAACAAGAACTATTTATGGAATGCTGTTTTTTCAACTGGTATAGATTTATCCTTGAAGTAGGCAGAATATCCAGCTGAATTTTAGTTGAAGTTTTAATGCCTCTACCTGCTTGCTCCATAGAAGATCACCATCTTGGAATGGCCTCTGTTATGGCAACGGGAACAGGCCACTCCAGTTGAACACAGTGTGTCATGTGAATTCTTGCTATAAATCCACTGCAACCAGTGGAGTTAACAGTGGTTACAGATCTGATCCACTAAATACCTTTTTTTTTTTTTGCCACACACATTCTGTAAACAATATTTTGAAAATACTCATTAAGCTTCTCTCCAATATCAACACAGTAATGTAACATCCCATGCTGGAACTTACTCTACGTAGATCGATTCATCTAAAGATTCTGTCTGTGAATGTCTTTATTTAACAAGTATTTGATGCCTTGGATTCACCAATGTAGGGGTCACCAGTTGGTGTCTTGGTGCTCTTCAGAGCTTTTTTTTTTAAATTATTTTTCCATTTCTGATTGCCAGGCTTAAAACCAATGTGATTTCTCACTAAATTATTGTTGTGCTAGACATGGATATATATATAAATATATATGCATATATATGTATGTATAAATTTGTAGATGTGTTTTGACTGTCATACCAGTATGCCTCAGTTAATAGTAGGATCAAATCTTTCTTCGGTTTTGAGGACAGCATATCATATGTCCTGGATGCGAAGGGCCATAGTCTGAAATTCTTTGATACAGTATTTCTAATGTCTTTGTAATGGCCCTATATATACAGCTTTGCATAAAAAAACCATAATCTTTACTTCAAAAGAAGAGCTCTTACCAAAGAGCCTCTTATGCTGAAAAATTTGTGAAGATGCAAATTAGGCAAAGCAAAATGAATGCCTGCTTGCTTTAATGAACAGCTAATTCAGTTCCTTTGAATTCAGTGTTATTGAGCTCCTTCCTCCAGTCTTACATGATTTGTATTATGTGATTTGAAACAGCATGAATATACACACACTTACAGGACTGTTCCTGTAGCAGCAGGCAACTAGGGTTAGTTTAGTTGGAACCACTGCCTTTAATGCCTTGTTTTAACTACATTAACTTATTCTGTTACCTAAAAACTCAGGTAGGACTTGCTGGTAAATTTAATTGACTAAATTTGTCTTCTAAATTGAAAACTTTTTTAAAATTTAGGATTTATAAGGGGGTAATTCATGTATAGAAGTGGTAGATTTGTGTTTACTTTACACAGTAATTAATTAGCCCGATTATAAATAGGAAACATTTTTTTAAAGTCTTCTACTGTCATAGAGCAGTTTGCAAAGTCAGAATTACATAGTATAAAAATGTCAAACAAGAAATACATTTGTCTTTTGTAGTTCCCTGATCACCAGATATGCCTGTTTCCCTGTTTTTCTTCTGAAAAAAAAAAAAACCCAAACCCCAAATCCAAAGAATTTGTGACATTGTCTTGTGCTAAAATATTTCAGTGTTCTATTTCCATTTTTTCATTTTTTTTAAAGAGATAATAATGGGCAGATGACAAACTTGAAGGTGCGTATCCTGGACTCATATAAAGCCTCTAAGGCAAAATGCACCTATTTCTTCAGCTTAGTTTATAGATGCAAAATGAGTCAAATGTGTAAAATTGAGATTCAGAATTGGCAGATTGTCCCTTGCAGAAGAAATCAAATGAAAGCTCTCTGAATAACCCAAATAATCAAACCTGTTTCATGATGTGTGTCCTGAATTTAGCTGAAGAAGTGAGCAGTTTGTGTTGGGATCTGGTTTACATTAATGCAGATAGAAGGCTGCCATCCTAGAAATGTCATCCTGTATCAACAGCCGGATTTATTTGGGTAACCTGTGCTATGCTGTGGGCCTTTATAGTAATTGCTTTCTGAGATTGACTCCACAAATAGGTCTACTGCGATTCCGTGTTACACAGCTAGATCTTTAGCGAGCCAATCCTCTTGGACAACTGAAAAAAACCCCTTCACTGAAATTGAAAAACATGTTACAAACACCAGTGACGCAGCCGTTTCCGAGGGGTGTTGAGCAATGCTTGTAAATCACCACCATGTTTTTGAGGCACAGGAAGATCTGCCTCTGTTTAGTGCAAGTGACAGGAGGAGGTGATACTGCTACTGGATGCCAGTGCAGGACCAAATTCTCTGGCAGTTAAGTTTGCTTTGCATCACCTCCTCAACACAAAGCAGACTTAATGCTGCGTTAACTGGCAGCCCAGGGGTTCACAGTGTGTTGGAGAATCCAGGAGGTGCAGCTCTGGTGAAATGGATTGTATAGTCCCTTCCTCGCAGCTTCAGTGTAGATGTTAAGAATTAAGGGTAGGCAAAAGCAGGGGCAGATGAAATTTCTAGTATAATATTTTTCATAAACTTACAGCTTCCAACATTCTGTGGTTAGGTAAGAATCTCAGCTTTCATTTAAAAATTAAGTCTCAGAAGCCATAAAGTAAATCAAAAGAAAAAAACAGACAGATATTAATCTTGTGATGTTTGATCCAATTTTGTGTTTTGGGGAACTGTCTTCTGGTTTTTGAACACCTGGATTTGGCAAGGCTACTATCATGCCTGGAACAACATACCCAAAGAGTTTTCTTACTATCACTATTCCCCTCCCACTCCCTTTCAGGCAAATGAACTAATTTGGACACAATATTTCAATACATTTTTACATTGAAGGTGGCTGATAGCCTGCTATAAGCACAACGAAGATCTCTAAAAGCCCAAATATCTGCATAACATGCTCTTCACAAACTAAATTATCCAAATCTCTAGTAAAATGAAATATTAAAAATTAATTCCTCTACTTACCTGCCTAAGCCCAAGTTTAGGATTCAGTGTTTCAAGAGATAAGAGGATGGCATAATTGCTATTCTAGGGGCTATCAGTTCTCATACTTTGATGGGTGCCTTGACAACATTAGGATATTTACATTAGAAATATTTTATATGGTAGTACAGATAGTGTGGGAAAGAACTTCCTGTTTATGATTTTGTACTGCTTATCAGCTTAAGGAGAGTAAAAAAGCTGAGTGTATACATTTATGTAAATTAGTTAGGCTATAAAGACTCTGAATTCCCAGGTACGTTAAGCTAACTCCTAAAATGTGTTCTGGCGATCAGCAGTTGAACTGAAGTAAAACCTGCCTTTGCAGTTTTTTGCTGGATCAGTATCACATTAGAGGTATTCTGCAGATCTGAGTCCTTTATGTCTAAACACCCTGAAACTTTACAACAGTTACCCAAACTGGAAACAAAAATCCCAAACCAGGAAACAAAGCTATTGCATAAGAACTTGAAATAGAAGAAAAGACTTTAAAATCCTAAATTTTTGAATAATGGGATCCTTTTGTGATATTTGCAAATGCACCTTATTAATGACTTTGGATTTAAAAACTGAATTGTCTTTAAAACTTTACTGTTTATCTTAGTATGAATTAAAGAACATTTTGGAATACCTATTCTTCTGTTAAAATGCACTCTAGGGGCTTCTATGAATCTTACTCTTTGCTGAACAAACCAGATTGACCCACTCGGAAAAGTTAAGGGCTATCAAGTAAAAGGGTATTTAGGGATCTCTTTAAATGTCTGTAATTCACTCAACAGACTGGAACTGCTTCTCTATCATGCCGATTGCTAGAGTCCTCCGTTGATAGTTATTCAGCTGTTTTGTATAAGGAGATATCTGTATGCTAAGAATGAATTATCAGATTATGAGTGGAAAAATTTCATGCGCTCTGAAAGGCTTTTGATGCAGTAATATAACCTGCACATCTTGTACTAAATACCTGGTGTAGTTGCCTGAATTTAGTTTTTTTGGTGAGTTGTTGTGTTACTTAAATGCATGTAAATGCAGTGGTCAGTGGGACTAGAGAGCTCAGAATGTTAGTAATGAGATATGGAGCCCTTTCCTTCTAGGTCACTGGCATGAATTTGACCCTGGTTGGTAGTAACGGAGAGTCATTATCAGCTGGTGACTGGTGGCCTACGACATACAAGCTGGTGGTTTCACTTTGTGTAATGACCCATGGCTGCATACACATACACAGAGTCTTCAGTTAAAACATGTGCAAATAGCCTGGAAAATACCATATATCTCATGATTGAGCTTCAAAACTCAGGCTGAAAGGTCATCTGTGGCGGCAATTAAGAGTGACAGGCTTTATATCCTGTCAACCACAGAGAACAAGGTACTCACCAGTGTTCACACAGGTCATTTGCTTCTGCTTGGACAGTGGTATGTTCACATTCAAGGCAGAATAATGCAAAATAATGGGTAAGTACTAAATGAATTCTAGACAAGACAAAGTTATGAAGCGAAGTCCTTACAAGGTGTGGAGTCTGTGAGCAAAAAGGAGGACAGCAGAAAATAAAGGAGAAGAAAACAAGGGGAAAGATAGTGGAAAATGGAAGATATGTAATGGTAAAATAGAGAATACAGAGAAATGCAAACCAGCAAATACACTGCTGCTCTCTAAACACATGACCTCTTCCCCGCCTCCTTTTCAGGATTAATCTCCTTCCTCTGAAAAAGATGGCTTGTTATATAAGAATAAAATTCAGCAAAGTATTTGAGCACATTTTTCCCTTTCAGCATGTGAAAGGTCCTGCTTGTTTCAGCAGAATGACTGTCATCCCTTACCTCAGGCTTACCTACCCTCCCAAAGCGAAGTTTCATAATTACGCTGCGTGGACTAAGTACAAGGGCTTGGTTATGGTGGTGGACAGTGGCTTTACTACATCATTGCCCAGCAGCATGATGAACAGGAAGTTAGCAAGGAGCAACAAAGAAATAAGAACATCCCCACTGGTGTGATGTGAACTTTGGAGAGGGTTGGGAGGGCTTTTGGAGCAAGCACATGCTGGGTCAGGATTTTCCACAAACTGGTTCACCCTTCTCCACAGTTACTGTTAAATATCTGTGACATATGTGAGTTGATTCAATGGTGAAATGTTTAAAGATCAGGCTGGGCTGACATTTTTCTTGTAAGGCTCGATATCATGAAAACATTCGAAGTGTAAAGAGCTGCAGAACTGGCTAGTTTCACATGTCATACTGATGCTGTGTGGCTTTGTAAAAGAACTGATACACTTTGACGCTCTAGGCCTGCAGCAAACACAAAGCATAGGACTTCTGAGCATGGCAAGAGACCGTGAAGCAGCAGCACAGAGCACCAGGTAAGATCAAATTCCTGGCTGTCTTCCATTTCCCTGTCACACTGCGTATGCTTAATAAACTGTTTTTACAATAGTGATAGGATATGACTGCCACCTGCACGCTACATAATATGTATGCTCTGCAGTAAGAACATTTAGCAGATGCAAGATATAACTAGTTTCAGCCTAGAATGCCTGGATGTTCTTAGGTGAGCTGACTACTTTCTAAGCTGTAAAAATGCTTAATCCCTGTGTCACTTTATATTATTTTGTAGTTAATATTGTCAGTGGGCTGACAAAGGCACATAACCGGAGGCAAAATCTGGCCTATCATATTTAGTAGGATATGATTCCTCAACGCTACAACCTCGTAAGGGCACATATTCTGCTTTGTTTTCACATCTGAAATGTGAGAGAGTAGATCTGGTCTTGCAGAGCTGTAATTGCCAACTCTCCTGCAAACATGTGTGAGCTCAGTGTTGATCCATGATAACCCACAGATGCTAAGACCACATTTTGGCTTAAGGACGTCAAACAAAATAACCAACTCACAGCTTCTTGTCTGATGTTTTGGACTGGCAGTTAGATGGAAAGCTCTTTGGAGCAGGAAATGGTCTTTTATTTGATAGTTATATGAGGCTCTGTTCCTAACTAAGGTTCTTCTGAAAAATTATTGTGATGTTGTTTAATGATTTTTAAACTTAATGTAGTAAGTATCTTATATTAAGTTCTGAGACTTACTAATAGTTCTTGTATGAAAATAACTTTCTCCTCTTAATTCTCTGCTTTCCCATCTTGAGTCTGCAGTCACTTTGAGCTTCAGTTATATTGCTTCATTAACTTTGTCTTGCTCTGCAAAGGCAGTGGATTCCACTCTGCTCAAAGGCAAATCTTTATGCTGTAGTTAGCAGGGGACTGTTTGTATGTAGGTCTTTACTTCCTGCTCATTGTGTCTTTTGGTACTTCTCAGAATAACCTTGACAAAACTAAGGCTTATTAGATCTCAACTGTATGTTTGTCTTTTACAGTCCTCCATTGCTAAATAAGAAAGCCCAGCTTCTTTCACAAACAGAGGAAGGCTGCTTTCCGATAGGTAATCACAGATACTTCATACGTAACCATCGATTTTCTATCCAGGGATATGTAGGAAATCTTACAAAGAGCATGAGTAAGAACGCATCTAATAACATGTCAGACTTTTCCTGTTTCCACACTTGAATGCTCAGGCCAGAATACTGATCCCCGCACCAGAGAACAACCACAGTTTACAAAGTCAATATATACTGTATGAAGTAGCTGTATAGTTATGATAGTTACCACAGGGAATGAAACCTAAAATTTTTAGATGCAAGCAGAGGGCATAGGCAGGATCTGACTTTTCTCTGAAGTAGGCTCAGCTAGAGGAAAAATATTGATTTTCACCACAGCCATCCTTCCTTCAAAAGTTATTTCATGTTTGAAAGGAATGCATGAGGCTATAGAGGAAAAGAAAAAGGGTGATATTTTATCTTAATTTATAATTTTATTTTATTTACAGGATTCAGTCATTTCGTATTTTTTCTTCCTTAAACAAAAGCAAATAAAACAGAACATTAACTGCAAAATTCCGTACTGCATTGGAGTTTATTAATGAGTGTTAGTGGTCGGTCATGGCGGTCATGCTTTCTTCCAAATAGGAGTTGCACACATCAGGCAAAAAAAGTAAAAATTAATTAAACTTGCAAGGTTTAGTTTGTTTGCATAAAGCATCTGAATATTAACAAATTACTCTGAACCAACTGCCAAGTCTTAAATCTGCAGAGTCTGAAACTGACTTCTCTAAGCCTGTGTGCACAGTGCCAGCTTCAGTTCACGAGCTCCTCACAGGCCATAATCAATCGCTTCATTTCAAACCCCTTTGGTCAATACTGGCTCTTACTAGGAGAAAGGCTGCTGGGCTTGGTGGGCCACTGGTCAGATGCAGAACGAGGTTGCAGTTGGGGCCGGGTGGTTTCTGACAGAACACCTTTATGCAGAAATGCAGATGCTCTCCTTTCAGATGGGGCAAATGAAGAGTGGAGGAGGATGTTGGGGAAGTAGATATGCAGATGACATTCACTAAGCCCCCTGGAAAATCTGGTTTTGCCTGTGTTCCTACACTCATTTTTTCAATGTGAGCAAATGACAGCCTGATATTCATGAGCATTATGAAAAAATGAAATAAAATCAGTTCAAAAACAGTATGCTGTAAAATTTTCATGTTATGGCATTTACTTGAGATAATTACCTGGTTTAGAAATATAGATACAGTCACTGTGTAATTGAAGCAATACCCAAATTAAATTATACCTGCATTGTATTATATTTTGTCCATATGAATTCTGGTATTATTCCTGTCCATTTTGAAAAGAAATGTAACCCTTTTTTAAAAAATTTAAACAGTTCCACTTGGTGTTCTTTTTGCTCATTCTTCTGAAGAATTTCTGCCTGAAGCACAGCTACAGTACACTCATAAAACATATCAAGGTATCAGCATTCTCCAGTGCTCCAAACACTGCTCTGTGAACAGCTGAGAGTGCATTTTTTTCAATATTCACAACTAAAAATACTTCAGCACTTAAAAGTGCCCAGTTCTTCCAGCCTTCCTGGGCCATGACACTTCTCAGTTCAGTGTCATTCTAAACCTAGCAGGATTGCGGGTTCAGAATCAAAATCTCAGGGAGGTAGTTCCGGGGTTAAAAAACCAAAGCAATAAAGGAACTGTGAGGGGGAAAAAAAAAACCTTTTGATTTAGAAAGCAAAAAAACATGGTAACAAAAAATATCTTATAAATACTGGCTATCACAACACGGGTCTGCATTTCTAAGAGCGTAATTCTTTATGCAGGAAATTCCTGCATAATTAACATTTACTGAAGCAAAAGCCCAAACCTGCGTTCTTTGCCCATTCCAAACTTCTACTGACTTCATGCAAACATAAGTGCTCTAAAATGTCCTATTTTCTTTTAAAAAATAAATGTAGAGTTTACAGTAATGTCAGGAAGCATGAGCCTTACAAATACAGCACCTATGTTAAATTGCTAACAATCGGGTAAGCATGGGTAGTATGAAATATGTAACAAGAAGTCACGTTAACAGAAATTAAAATGTGATTTCAGTGACGGATTTTGGCAGATTCTGCTGGAGAAGGCGGTCTGCAAACCCAGTGAGGCCAGCAGCGGGCATTAGATGAACTAAATGCAAGATTATTCCTTCCTCACTTCACTCTGAAGTAAAACAGTTCTGCGTGAACGGAACATACCTATGTTTTCAACCACTGATACTTACTTCATTCTTAATATTTAGAATATTGAATATTTGCGTATTATTAAGTGGGTGAATAGTTTTCTGCTGGGTCAGCTGTTAATACTAATTACTGATGCTTAGAAACAGACATGCCAAACATAGCAGGACTGGAATATATCTGCTGGGGCTGCCTCACAGAGCACTGTCACAGTACGAGGTACACAAATCCTGCTTCAGTACCTTGATGGTAATTTTAAGTGTGGAAGTTTGTTAATCATAAAGTACAACTGAATGGGACAGTAAGGAGAAAATCTTGGCATGTAATTATCTCATCATTTGAAATGCTTTTTGTTATTATTTGTTCCATTTATAAAAAACACCTGTTTAAATCCGGTGGGTGTATACGTAGTCCATCTGTACTTACAATACCTACTTACCAACACAGGAGATTTTAAAAAGACAATGAGAAAAATAAGTCTTCCTCTTTGTTCTCAGCTAATTTTGTCTTGCGCTCATCACTGCAGTTTCATTCAAACTGAGAGATGCATATAGGTTGTAAGACATGAGATACAGAATGATATTTTATATTTTTGACATCACCCAATGGCCAACTAAAGCATTAAATCAGCTTGGGAAAGAAAAGAATTCTGTTACTCTTCTCACAATACACAGGGTAAACCAAGGGTCCAAAAGTTTAAGATTTTTAATTGTCTTTCAACTCTTGGGGCCAATTAATCTAGCCAGATGATAAAACGACAGGGGAACAAACCTTCAAATTGAACTCTTACTTCTTCAGAGAAATTCATCACTGCACAGCGCTGCTACATAGAGTGATAGGGCCTGAGTGTATATTAATTCTTGTCTACTCAGTTGTCATTCCTCCAACAGACCCACCTCGTGTCTCTTGCTCCAAATAGCTCCTGTATTTAAGAAAAAACAATACATGTAGTTGGTCAGGGGTTGGCAATTCCTTCTTAAAACCGGCTCACAAATTACCTTTGACTGCATCTCATCCATCAAATAATGAACAATGAAAATCCATGGTATGAAATCGGAATTTGTGGAGCTTCTTAGTGGAGGCAAAAAACTGAAATAGGAGAGGAAAACAACAGTTTCATTGTTAAAACAATGGGAGTAACTAGCCTAAAGACAACCCAGTCTTAAGATACTGCTTCTATTCCAGCATAAAATGTAACCCCCCCACTGTTCCTGAAGCAAACCCGTTCCAGATTCACCTGGCAAGCAACACTGTGTGCAGTCGTAGAGTAGGTTTCTGAGCCATAATAATTTCAATGCCACAAAGAACAAGGACTATTAAGTAAGTAGTAGAACCTGGCTAATTCACATCAGTGGTTCAAAGCACCAATGTCTATTACTAAAATTTGTAAATTAATAAGTTATCAAGCAGCATGGCCCATTTTTGCAATTTTCCCATGAGCGTTAATGACATCTGATGTTTTCCTTAAAGTCTGCTCCTGCAGGCTAGTGAGTAGATGCAAACTTCAGCTTCCATCAAAAACAACAACAAAAAAAAAGCCCTAGCCCTCATGGTTAGAGATAAACCATGCAAACATGAGCCAACTGAGCCCTAGAGTATCAAAAACCAGAAGGCAAATAAGCAGAGCCCAAGCTTTATTTATTTATTTCTCAAAGATCTGGCAAGCACCAAGCTAATCTTTTGATATTTGATGGACCACTTTATGCTTTTTAAACACCTGTAGTTAGCAATATTGAACTGGCACAGTATGAAACAGAAGAGCACTCCAAATATCATTGTACCAGATCCTGATTTCGCGAGTCGATAAACAGCATCCAGTGGGAGCTTACGGCACTGTGCAAGTTTGAACCTTTATTTAATAGATGCAGTTTAATATTAATTATTTATTAAAATACAGTGTAAAATATTCCTTTTTTCCCCTGTATAAAATTAAAGTAGTCCTTGTAATACGAAACCTGAGCACAGCTCTCTAATTTAGCCCAGCACACAATTATAGAATTAAGCACGTGTGAAAATGCTGAATCAGGCTTTTTCTTCTGTGTGTGCTGAGAAATCGAGAAGAATCTTAAAGTTCAATTTTATTACTCATTTAAGAACAAAACATGATAAAAAATAAAAAGGACAGCGAGGTCCGGGAAGTGTTGGAGGTGCAAATCTTCAAAGCCCCTTCCTCGTTTTATGGCACGTGAGAGATCGCCAAGCTCTTCAGAATACATCCAGGAGCAAATTTATGAAATATGTTTCTGAATGTAGATTCCAATTTTTTGCAAATAATGAAGTAACATTTGGAACAGATTTGGATTTCTAAGCCTTGTTGACCTGGTGGAATATGGCTCATTTTCCTTCGGGATCATTGCAGGAATCTCAGCTCAAACCTTACATCTGCCAGAATACAGGATTAGACAAATTGGCAGGTGGTAATAGATTCAGAAGTTAAAAGGAAACAAACTGAGCAGCAGGATAAAATCAGGGCAAGGTAATTAACATTCTGTTTATATTTTCAAAGAAGAAACAACAGGAAAAGAACAGATGCCGGTTCAGATTTATGGACACGCCCAGGAATTTTTTGCTTTAGGTGAAACAGTAAGAACTGCCCAGAAACTGTGGGACTCAACTGGCCGCTCTGGTGAAAGAGGGCAGCTTGCACCGGGAAGCGAGAGGCATGGAAGGCTGTCATTTAGTACACATGGTTGCTTCCTGCAAAAACTGTTTCCCAGCTCCAGATGCGCTTGTGGAAGGAAAAAAAAAAAATAGCACCAGGGAGCAACTAGAATTTAGAAATTATAATATAAATTAAAAGTGATATCAGAGCTATTGGGAGTTTGTTTAAGGCAGATTTTAGTCTGGCATCGTACCTTAACACACCCGAGCATATATAGTCAGCCCAAGAGCTACAGGGAAAAGCAGAACCGTCACGCAGCAATCAGTCATTTTTTAAAATACCAGGGGCTTACAGCAGAGAACGGGGATTATTCTGCCAATACGATGTTCAGGGGCTGACTCAAGAGTCAGTTTGAGGCAGGGGGTTTGGGTCGATACCAAAACATGTCAGTTTTGGGGACCTTACCAAGGGAACGAGAAGCCAGCTATAAAATGCTCGCCCCAGTGAGGGCTATTGCAAAATTCCCAGCTGTCCAAGATGGCCCGGATCGTTAGTGATTAGTGCCCCTGCAGCTTTGCGGAAGTCAAACACGCTTCGATTTCACCCGGTTGGCCACAGGCTTGCTGTAGTGACAACTGAAATCTTTGCGAGATTTTTTCAATAACCTCGGTGAGCTTTACAACGTCCCCCCATTTGGGAACTGTCGCCTTTCACCTGAAGTGAGCACAAGAACTACCTGTGCATCTGATTTTCACTTCTACACAATTAATATTAAAAGAATGTTACCAGTTTATTTGAATTATATCAGTAGTTTTATTTAGGCCTGTAAATATATAACAATTGTATGTGAATAACCGAGTAGAGGTGATTTCG